>NC_056749.1:611804668-611994668 GCF_019279795.1 Protopterus annectens | reverse complement strand
GTTAAGAATTTTATGAGCAAACGTAAGTTGATTGTAAAGTAAAAGTTGGGGGAACTCTAGCCAGTTAAGCTCTTTTAGAGATGTGCAGTGGTGTGATTTGGATGGGGCATCAGAGGCAAACCGAACTATTTTATTGTAACAGGAGTCTAGTTTAGCTAGGTCTGTCTTCCTGAGTCAGTAAGAAATGGGGAAGCGTAGAGAAGTATGGAGACCAGATGAGTGCATGTTATGGTAGATTTAGTGTGTTTAGTAAAATACTGTCAATTTCTGTAAAGGGTGCCCAGCTTTTATGAACTTTCTTAATGATCTGGGTGATATGATGTTGAATCTCAATTTGTCATCAATCTCTGCTCCAAGGAGTTTTGTGTGTGCAATGGGGGAAATGACAGTATTATTGTTTAATGTGATGTTAAAGGTGGGGCCTGTAGATGTGGATCGAGTAGGTTTAAAGAGAAGTAGTTTAGTTTTATAAGAGTTAAGGATAAGTTGAAACTTGGTAAGCCATTTTCAATAGAAAGGAAGGATTCTTGTGTAAGGGAGTGTAGTTCTTGTAATGAGGAAGCAGCACAAATTAATCTGGAGTCATCTGCATATTGAATGACAGATGCATGAGGAGTGGAAGTGTGAAGCTTGTTAATGTATAGAGAGAAAAGCAATGGGCTGAGTACTGAGCCTTGGGATACTCCAAGGGTGACTGGAAGTAAAGGTGAAAGTGCCAAAAACTGTATGCAAGTATAGGTGTGTGTGTGTGTGTGTGTGTGTGTGTGTGTGTGTGTGTGTGTGTCTCTCTCTCTCTCTCTATATATATATATATATATATATATATATATATATAGAGAGAGAGAGAGACACACACACACATATATATATATATATATATATATATATACATACACACTTATAGACTTAAGGAATAAAATACTATTTTATTTTATTATTCATGTTTACCTGGATATATATATATATACATATATATATATATATATATATCTATATATATATATATATATATATATATATATATATATATATATATATATATATATGTACATACACACTTATAGACTTAAGGAATAAAACACTATTTTATTTTATTATTCATGTTTACCTGGGTATATATATATATATATATATATATATATATATATATATATACACACACACACACACACACACACACACACACACACACACACACACACACACACACACACACACACACACACACACACACACACACACACACACACACACACACACACACACACACACACACACACACACACACACACCAATAGATTGTGAGTGAATCCAGATGTTATATGTTCAAGGTTTTTCAACTTTTTTAAAGAGTTTTGATTCTGTCTGGGGAAAGTCAGCAATGAAGCAATAGATTGGTGGTGATTTGTAGAGTATGCAAATTATTTTGGAGATATCAGCAACACTTGGCAGGCTGTATACATGTTGGGATAGAAGAATGTCTTTTCCCAGTGGTTTCCTTGTTGGTCAACTTAGGTTGGTTGAGATTTTGTTAGCCCAGATGATATGTGAGTTCATTTTGTTTCTTGTTTTTCCAACGTATAACTGAAAACTGAGTTTGGTCTAACCTGATTCCAAGATATTTACAGGAGAATGCAAATTTTGTTTTTGAGTTGTTTAGATTCGATATACTTATATCATTTGAGAAATGAGAACATTTTAGGAGTGTATCAAAATGCATGGTTTGGTTTTGGATGGATTAAACACTAGTTTGTGATATTAGCCAATGTTGAACAAAGTTAAGATCTGGTCAGAGGACGATTCCAAGATGGCTGCCGACTAGTCTAGTCCTTACTCTCTGAGCTCCTCACAGCTATTTAACTTTTGGGTTTTTTTTTACAACTTTACATCAACCTTTTTCCTCAAATTTTTATACTAAAAGATTTTATAAATCTTTTTCTACGCATTTGGATTATTTCTTCTTCTGGAATTATTATCCTGGGATTTATTTTACCTCAGAACATTCTTGGTCTCTCTGCTGCTGGGACTCCTACTGCTCCAGTCTGTTCCTGGTTCCTGGTATCCTGTTAACTGCATTCCATTTCTGGGCATGGCTACAAAATCTGACTCCATGGAGACTCAGCCTACAAAGGCCAAATATACTTCAATGCTCTCTCCTGAAAAAGATTCAGGTTCAAAAAGACTGAAATCATCTAGACAACCTACAGAAACTTTTAATGTAAGTAATAAAGATTTAAATGGCTCAAATTTCCTTTTAGAAGAACTAAAAATAGCATTAAAACCAATCCAAAGTGCTATACAAAACTTTTCAGAACAGTTTACAGACTTTAGTAAATCTTTAAAGCAAATAAACGATAGTATTGTTACTATTGAAAATAAAATCTTAGCTTTGGAGGTTAAAACAGACTTATTGGAAAGTGACTTTAAATCTAGAGATAAAACTGTTTCAGATTTACAAGCTAAAATATTGGATCTGGAAGCCAGGAGTCGAAGAAATAACATCATTATTCGTGGTTTACCTGAATCTTATGACAATAAAAACTTGTTATCTGTGACTAAAAATATCTTTGAAACACTGTTAAATTGTGAAGCTTCTTCAAAATCTATAATTGTAGAGAGAGCACACAGAGCACTGCGTACAAAGCAAGATTCTTCCACACCAAGGTTAATTTATACTAAGTTACTAAACTTTCAAGACACTTTCCAGATCCTAGAAACTGCTAAAACAAAGAAACAATTCATATGGAAGTCTCACAAACTATCATTTTCCCAAGATCTTCCTGCACAGATCAAATTAAATAGACAAAAACTAGCCCCTATTGTGCTGACTTGATAAAAGAGGGATTAGATTTCGAATGGCATATCCTAATACCTTGTCTTTCACAGCTAATGACAAAAGATTTGTATGTTCAGATCCTAAAGATGCAAAAGACATTTTTCTTAAAACATTTAAAAAGCTTCCTGACACTGTATCTTAATATTCTACTGTTAAAGAACTACAATAAGGTTTGATCTTTTCTTTTCTTTAATATGACAGTATTTGTGTTACATGATTTGTAATTCTGGTGTGACATAATTATATTACCTTAAGAACTTGTCATGTAATTTACACATGATGGATTTGGTGTGACAGTGTGCAGTGACAGGATATATGCTTGTTAGATTTGTGTGGATTAATAGAAGCATTTAAATTCCTGTATTTACTTTTTCTCTTTCTCTCACATATGCTTGCTGTGTAAATAGATAATATGTTAATTTTACTACAAGCTTTGGAGTTACAGCCTTCTGTGTAAGCTAAATGATTTTTGGAGGGAAAAACATTCCATCTCAACATTCTAGCAAGAAAATCTTCCCCTCAGAGTTCCAGCTGATGCTCTGCATGAACATGCGCACACTACAGTCTCTCTGAGATGGATGGTGATGTCATCATTTGTGAGGAAAGGACAGTTTCAAATACACAAGTCTGCTTGTTTTCAACAAGTATTCAATAGCACTAACTTTTTAATAGATCTGACTATTATTTAAAGTGTTTTCTCTTCATAAATGAAGGTTGCTTTTTAAATTTAAACAGATTCATGTCACATAATATATTCAGTGACTTTTAGTGTGTCTGCATGACTTCAAAGCAAGCTGCTACTTTCATAAAGCAAAGTGAAAATGTTTCTGGAAACAAATGAACAGGTTAGTTTTATATATTAAAATTCTAAAGGATGTGTAAAGAAATGAACATATTTTCCTATTCAGAATATTTTTTCATACAATATTTTATATTATACTGAAGTGTTTAATTTGACAAATGTTACAAAGTATACCTGTTCATATGAAAGTTTCATGTTCTTTCTATTCTCTGCTCTCTCTCTTCTCAGAGGCTGGATGTGATATTTATGATTAGTAGTTTATGTTTAAGAAAGCCTTTACTTATTTGAAAGGTTTGAAATAACTATCTTTAATATGATTAGCTGAATCTACATGTATATATTTAAGCCCTTAGATTTACTGCATTTAGCTTGCTTGTTTCTGTTTTAATTAGATTTTCAAAATGTTTACTTTAAAAGCCTTGTCTTTTCATGCTGTTTTGCTATGTTACATCTATAGCTTAGAAGAATAGTATGGCTATATAACCTAACAGAGTCATTAGTAAAATATTCAAAAAGTAGATTTAAAATTATATGTATGCACATTGTTGTACATTCAGTCCAATATATATGATGCTGCTTAAGTTACTATTTAATAATATAATTATACTTTATTCATGTATATTAACTAGTGTTAAAACCTTACAGCTTATAATATTTCATTTTGAATAGTTCCTGTACTATTATTATCTAGTTAATAGATGCATCTCCAGACTGAATTGTTTTTCATTTTGAGATATGGTTGCTTGGTAGTTGTTTTTTGCTTTATTTGAACTATAACTAAATACTCATTCTACAGGTATTAGTGCTTTTATCATACTAATGGTCATGTTGATTAATGAAATTATCACTAAAGTACTAAAGAAGGTTCAGTAGATAGTGCATGACTATTATCTTTAGTTCAGTAATGATATGCTTATTTACTTATATTATAATGTTACCAGTTGGTTTTGTTATACTTATATATGTTATCTTACATATCTTTCAGTTTTAATTGTATTACTTCTTATGATAGAGTGTTCTAGTTAAGCAGAGTGCAATTTATTTATTATTTACTTGTTTCTCTTTCTCTTGAAATACTTGAGGAAATACATTTAATCACTATAAATTTCAATTTAAGGATAGGAGCTTTAGATTAGTATTAGAAGTAGGGATTAAGCATGTTGGACGTCTTGAAATTAGTTAATTTTGTATATATTTTTAGTAGTATTACTCGGACTTTATGTTATGTTAGGCTTCCTTTGAGTAATTTGTATTCTAACTTGAGGTTATTATTATCTATAATTACAATGTTTTTTTCATGTTCTTCTGCTCTTCCTTTATCACAGGGGGATTGGTGGGTAGGCACTAGGGTTAGGATAAAGGCTATTATTATACATTTCATGGTTCTTAAAAAACCTTTTTTCTTTTTTTTTCAACAAATGTTATTTGATGACTTGCTTGAATACTTAAGACTGTTTTTTCTTTTATTTTTTTTCTTCTTCTTTTTAATGTTGTGTTGGATTTGCACCTTGAGTTCACTTTTATAGCATCAATAATGATTATACTTGTAGAATATGCCTGTTGACATAATTTTAGATTCTTGGAATGTTAGAGGCATTCAAGATAAAGTGAAAAAGTCACTATTATTTCATATGATCTTTAAATCACAGGCTAACATTTGTTTTATTCAAGAGACCCATATTTCACGTATTGATTGGAATAAAGAGTTAAAAAAATGGATCAAAAAGATTATAGCTTCAGGTGACTCATCTAACTCCAGAGGTGTAGCTATAATCATTAAACAAAAATTCATTGGGAATATTATTGATGAGAAATTTGATGATGAGGGGAGGTGGTGCTTATTTACCGCTTCTATTGCTGGTTTGGACAAACCCTTATTAATTTTAAATCTATATGGCCCATGTAATTCACAACATTTGTTCATTTTAAAAATTTACAATATTTTTGCATCCTATAAGGATCATCATATTATAGTGGGTGGTGACTGGAATGCAGTTATAAACCCTATAATTGATCGTTCCGACTCCACTGTCACCTATAATCTTCAATCTACTCTGGCTATAAATGATTTGATGACAGAATATAATTTAATAAATCATCTTGAGACTGTTAAAAATATAAACAAGAATGATATATATACTTATTATTCTAAGTGCTATCATTCGTGGTCCAGATTAGACTTCTTTCTAATTTCAGATTATATTTCAAAATATATTGTGGACTTTACTACAGAACCCAGATTCTTTTCGGATCACTCAAGAATTTCACTAAAATTGAACATAAAACCCAATATCAAAAATAAAACTATGTTTAATAAGTGGACCTTAAATAATAACTTATTGTCAAATGAAGATATTTGCAAACAAGCTTCAGAAATCCTAAATGAAATGGTGAATAGTCTTGAATCATCAGACATTCCTTATGACATACAATGGGCTGCATGTAAAGCAAGATTAAGAGGTTTATTTATTAGTAAAGCTGCTTTTTTCAAAAAACAATACTTTAAGAAAGAGGAATTCTTAAAATCAAGAATTTCTTCGTTGGAAAATCATCTTAGTCTAAACTATGATGCTACTTTAGAAAAACAAATTTTTGATTGTCAGAAAGATTTAATTCTGCTTCACCAAAATAACCTCTCCTTAGCTGAACAAAAGCTACTTGCTTCATATTCAGAGTGGGCCCAGGTTCCATCTAAATTGTTAGCGAGAATTATTAAAGTTAACTTCAAAAATCCAAATATTACATCTTTATCTTATAATAACAGATTATATAATACTGATGAAGAGATTATTCAACTTTTCACCTCTCTTTACACTGAGTTATATTCAGGTTCTTCTAATTCTGTTAAAGATAATCACTCAAAACTCTTTTTAGACTCTTTGCAGTTCCCTAAACTTAATGATAATCAGCAAAACTACTTTCTACCCCTATATCGGTACAAGAAATCTCGGATTCAATAGATAATCTTAAATTGGGTAAATCTCCGGGACCTGATGGTTTTACTCCAGAATTTTTCAAAACTTTCAAATTGGTAGTTCTTCCCTTTCTATTTAAAGTTTACAATCATATAAGAGTTAATGATATCTCAGATATTCATTGGAACACATCCAAAACCATTCTAATTCTAAAAATAATAAAGATAAATCTGACCCAGTAAATTATAGACCCATTTCTTTAATTAACGTGGATATTAAGATTCTGTCATCTATTCTGGCTAACAGATTGAAATGGATTTTACCCTCAATTATCTCGTCAGATCAATCAGGTTTTATGTCTCAGAGACATGCTTGGGATAATACTCTATCTTTAGAGACTATACTTCATCTCATTAAGAAAAATCCAAACCCTATATATGCTTTGATTATAGATGCATCAAATGCCTTTGACAGAGTATGTTGGAACTTTCTATTTCAAACTATGTTATGTTTTAATATTCCCTTATTCTTTATAAATTTTTAAAAGTTTTATACAAGAATATGTTTACTAGACTATACATTAATGGTCAATTTTCTGCTCGATAAAGATCACTAAAGGAACAAGACAGGGTTGTCCATTGTCCCCTTTTCTTTTCAACATTTACTTAGAACCTTTGCTATTGTTTATTACTCAAAATACTTTTAATAACATCCCTAGAATTCTTAATAGTGATATTCGTTTCTCTGGTTTTATGGATGATTTAGTAATCTACTTTCAAACTCCATTATCTGATTACAGAAAAATAATGAATTCTATTGATTATTTTTCTTTGGTTTCCAACTATCTTTTAAATTCTACAAAAACTCATATTTTTCCCTTAAATCATTTAGCACACAAATCTTATTACTTTCCAGACAATCATTTTCAGTTTACTTATAATATAAAATATTTAGGAATCAATTTAGAACACAATAATAAATCTTCCTTTCAAAATAATATTAATAAATTATGGAACTCTATATTGTCTGATATGGACAGATGGAAGCATCTAAACCTTTCATTTCTTTCAAGGGTGGCCATTATTAAAATGAATATTCTGCCTAAATTTCTTTACCAATTCTCATCATCTGATCAGATAATTTCAAAAATTTTTTGAGTCTGTAAATAAAGCTTTGGCAAAATTCATATGGTTCCCTAAATCTGTTAGAATTTCCTATTCTAGATTGGCATTTTCGAAGGACAAGGGAGGTTTGGGTTTACCTAATCTTTATCTCTATTATTTGATTGTCTCATCCAATAAACTTCTTACTATCTCTAAATTCAATAACACTTCTTATCCAAATCACTCTTTATGGATAAAATTATGGTATAATTATGTCATTTCTAATAATTTAAATCCTGAAGCTATTCCCTTTATCTCTCTGGATAGTTTATTTATTAAAAATATATCTACAGTATTTAAACAAAAGATTAGAGATTTCCAAACCTTACTCAAAATGTGTAAACTAGAAAAGATCTCGCACCATGTTCAGCCAATTCATCTAAACCCAAATATATTATTGGACAATAAACTTTTGAACTTAACAAACTATCCTTTAATTAAAAATCTAAAAGTAGGAGATGTTTTGAAATATCTTGACTTGCCTTTATCTGACTGGCGTAAGTTATTGAAAGTAAACTGGAATTACTCACCAATTCTTACACAACTAAGAGCAATAATTAAAAACAAATTTGTATCTCTGGTTCCCATAGACTCACAATTGAAAAACCTTAACACGATTATCAAAATACTTTCATCATCTGATAAAATGCTCTCAAACTCATATAAATTAATTAATTCTTTAATGATGGACCACAACTGTCTTTTATCTAATGTTTGGTTGAATTATAATTCCCAATTGTCAGAATCTCAGAAAGTCCTGGCTATTAGACACACTAAGGAATTTATCCCTTTTAAAAAATTAGCATACACACAATTAATGATTAATAATGATGCCTACTTTACCCCAATCAAATTAAACAAATTTAACCCAAATAAGTCCCCTTTGTGTTCATGCTGTTCTCATCCCCAAGCAGACCTCCTTCATATTCTATGGTATTGTCATTTTTCTCACAGATTGTGGACATCTTTGAAAGTCAGACTGCAGAAAATGGGATATCAAAAATCCACGTTGATGTGGGAATTTGCTATTCTACATATTCCATTGATTCATCTTTCAAAAGTTGATATTCATGTTATCATTTTTATTTGCTCATTACTAAAACTTTATATAATACAAAATTGGATTGATCGTTCTAAATTAAAATGGGTTACTTTCCAGAAAATGGCTTTTAAATTTATTGATGCTCAAAGATACTTAGGTGGAAGTCCAAAAAAAAGCTATTAGAAAGGTTGTGTTAGAAAAGGTTCTAAACATATTAAATAGTTAATGTTAAATATTTTTCCCCCCCCTCAGGTTGCCTAACTTGTATATAGTGTACATATGGTGTATGTTTTATTTCTAAATAACTTATCAAAATCTCATGAAGGTTGTTATCACTAGATGAATTGTTATATGTTCATTTATGCCTTCTTGTTATGTATAATCTCTTAATTGTCTTGCTATTCATATAATTAATAAAAAAATTTTTGAGAAAAAAAAAAGATCTGGTCGGAGGACCAACTGGCTTCTAGTAAGGCATGAGATGAATCTGTGAATGGACATGTTACCATACACCATCAGAGACAGGTGAGGGAGCTGATATGGTAATTTGTTGATAAAGATGGAGAAGACAGAGGGGCAAGAATGGAGCCTTGTGTTACTTCTGTGTGAAGGGGGCATTATCAGAGGTAAAGGACCCTTTTTTGTTTTGTAGAGTCTGTTTACAATGAAGTTTTTGAACCATGTGACTATGGGCTGATGTCTGGGCTTATGTGTTTTTTCTAAAAGTTTATCAAATATGAGAAAGTGGTCAATGAGGTCAAATGCCTTGGGAAGGTCTATGATGAGAGCTCCTGTGAGATTTGCTTTGTCTGTGTGAAGGTACTATGTCTTAGCTAAAATCTATATTGTTTTAGTGAGGTGGATACAGTATTATTGGATATATTCTGTTAATTGTGACCATATCTTTTTTCTAGAATTTTTCCAAGGGAGTATTGAATTGAAATCAGTTGAAAGTCTGAGGTAGTTAGGAATGAGCTGGCCTGGCAAGTGTTTTTTTTTTTTTAGTGCAATTTTTCAGTTTTTCATATGTTTGAAATTATTAACGAGGCAAAGGTTGCAGATGTAGGCGACTTGAACAGTTAAGTGGCCCTTCCAGTAGTAAAAACACAGAGCTTAAATTACCTGATCCAGGTGTGAGGTCTGTGGAAATATTGTGTAGGAGTGAGGTTATTTGTTTTGAAATTATGCATTTAATGTAGAACACTGGAATATAGGGATGGGAAGACCTTGGCTGGGAATTATGTTACAGGATTGCTAGTATGAGGAAGAAAGATGAATTCTTTGAGGACATCTGAGAAAGAATATTAATTCTGAACACGATGACTGAAGTTAATAAAGAATTGCCTTGTGGCATGATGCAACCTGTAAGCTGACTTTTTCCCAGAAGTCTTTTTTCTAAATTCTTTGTGTCTTTCTTTTAAATACTCAATGCAGGAAAATCTTACTAAAGTAAGTAAAATTGTATTGCTGTTTAGTATAAATTTGAAAGTTGGTCTCTTAAAATATTAATATCTGACTAACAACTATGTAGCTCTAAGTTAGTATGTGATGTGCAGATTATTTTCATGACATGTATAGCTTATCCCACAGAAAGAATCAAATGAATCCACACTGATCATCAAAGCATAACAGTAGGCATGTAGCAGTACCTTAAGCAACCAAGCACCACAACCAAGGACCAAAACTATGCAGTCTAATAGTTAGCAATGTATAACAGATAAAAGAAACACAATATGTGAAAATAAAGGTAAAGTAACCATTTCCTACTTACAAACCATGTCAACAGTAGCCATATCTTAAAGCCAGCCATTTTGATTTTGCTCTGACTTACCCACAATATAACATGTCCTCTGAATCCTTAGCATTACCTCTTTTATATTCTACATCTTTTTCTTAAGTTCAGCCTACATATCGGTGGTTTTGTAATGTATAGTTGGAAATGCAGCATTGTCCTTGCTGGTCACAATGTAACATATTTTAGTAGCTGCTTCCCTAACCACACTGCCATGAACTTTGTATTGTATAACATAAGCTGCTTTTGATCATTAATTGATAGGAGCTATCCTTGTGCATACTGTAAGCCAACTGTGATGTGCTTTTTATACCAGATGTGTTTATACTTTCTTCACTGTCATTATATTTAAGTATTGTGTATATGGTTTATTTTTCACAATTTCGAGTGAAGGTTCGGCAACCACAGGATGTTGAATTACAGTTGGCTGAATCTCGTGTTGTTGAACCTTCATTTGTGTGAGTCCCAGTTCAGTGAATGTACCCTGCATTTGCACATATGAGGTCAATCTTGTAACTAGAGATTGCGGTACAGTGGGGATCGGGAAATGTACCCTTTTCCCCACTGTGGTACAATCTCAGGGTTGGAATATATAATTATATAATTTGCAGGGGGTATGGGGAAGCAGAGGTGCTTGCCCCCTTGCAAAATTGTCGTGTCAGGTAATGTGCAGTGTCAGACTATAGTCTAAGGATGTCAAGAAAGGTAAAATTCACAACAGGAAGTGTGTTTGCGACATTCTGATCTTCTTGACATTCTGAGTCCAAGTTTTTAGTCGACATTTAAGGTATGAATTTATTTTGACTGTCGATTATATGATAGTAAACATGTATATATGTCCTTACTGTACACTTTTTCACACAAGCCATAGCTAAAAAGGTTCTTTGGACTAGCCCACTTACCTGGTTAACAAAGCTTTAAAATGTAAATAAATTTATACAGAAGGGGTAAGTGACTAACATGAATGTTTGCCACTGTTTTGTACAATGTGCTACTCCATTTGTCTGGTGGGACACTGACAGTTATTGAGTCTAGTGTGGTCCATACCTACCCTTACTTGTTATGTTCCCTAAGTCATTATAATTTACATGAGGACAACAGGCTTTCAGAATCTCCTGTGTATCAGAAGCTGCTGAAGTACTCTCCTCTGTATAATCCAAATAGTTTGGGAATCTGCCACCTTGTGTGACATTTTTATGGAGCTGAGTTGCATATCTTTTTATATTTACAGTTTTATTTTATTATTTAAATATCAATTATTATTATGTAAGGAATATATGCCGCTGTGGTGCAGCAGTTAGCGTTGTCGCCTCACAGCAAGAGGTTCTCCCATTCGATTCTTAGCTGGAACACTTTCTGTGTGGAGTCTGCATGTCTTCCCGTGGTCGAGTGACATTAAAGACATGCAGGTAGGTGCAAGCATGAATGGGCATGCCTTCTTTGAAGGTTGGGCATCAGGCTGGCAACTTGGCACCATAAAAATCCACTGCCAATCATGAGTAGACCGGAGTTCTGCTGTGGTGACCCCCAACCAGGAAAAGCCGAAAGTCAAGTATTGTGTAAAGAATATGTCTTTTAAGTAGTTTTGTGCTTTATGTCTTTTTTAGGGGTACAATGATTGCTGTTATAAATCATAAAACAAAAAATACTATATTTAATTCTTTATATTGTGATTGTTTTTAGTTTGTTCTGTGGTTTTTATAGTTGTGGATTGTGTTTAGGAGACTTGATGTTTATGTATACAGTTATGGTGGTGTACAGTTTTAGTTTAGTGTGGTGAAATGTAAGATACCAGCTGTAAAAGCACATTACTTCCAATTTATATGTATTAAGATGCTAGGAAATTAAGCACCATTACAGTATAAAACAGAATAAACATATTACTGCAGAGTAGCAGCTGCACAATATAAATTAAAATTAGTGATCAAAGTTAAAATCAAGATTTAAAATCTAGTGTAAAAAGGCTGGTCTTTAAGAAAAAGTCTTAAATCTATCCAGTCTAGGAGACATCACAGATGGAGAAGATTCCAAAGCCATGGTGCCTAATGGCAAAAAGCATGCATGTCAGAGCTTTCCATATTCACTCTTGAAATCTCTAACAACTGCAGAGATGATAAGGGCAATGCCACTGGTAGATCTTATAGGACTTATAGCCCTTTCGGTGAGCTAGATTCAGCAGTACTAGATATTTACAGATAATTAACGAGTTAACTAGCAGTCAGTGCAGACTACAGAGAACCAGGATAATATACTGGTAATGACATGTAGTAATAAGGACTAGGCTGCAGAATTCTGCAAAAGATGCAACCACTCAGGTTTATTATCTACAAGCCCTAGGTACAGGGGGTTACAGTAATACAGATGAGACTGTGGTATACACAACCACTGCCAGGTCTTGTGGTGAGAGTGATTGATGCATGAAATGTTCCACAAATGGAAACATGATGACTCAGCAACATAAAACAACTGATCCCTTACTGCCAATGTGTTGTCTATAACCCCAATAAGGTTCTTCACCTTCTCAACAAACTTTGTCTCCACTCTAAATGGTGAGACAAAATGCTGGAAAGTTTGACTGCCCAACAATGGCATGAATATCCGCATCCATCATCTTATAGGTGTTGAGTTTCAGGCAGTTGCTGTTCATGCAACTTTGGATGCATTGAAGATTCCACTGCACAAAAGTTGTCCCGAGGAAACGGAGACAAAGTTTTATATAATCTTTGCGTAGCGATGGTATTGTAAAGATCTCCTACAAATGAGCTCACCTAATGGGAGTATGTATATAGAAAATACTAGAAGACCCAGAATTAATCCCAATGGGATGCAGGCGGTGGCACAATAACAGGATGAGTACTGAATGCCAAAGACTATCTGCTGAGTACACCCAGAAAGGTAGGACGCAAAACTTGTTTAAGACACTATCCAAATCTCCACAATAAGGTTATAAGTGCTGTAGTAGGATTTTATTTTTCATTATTAAAAATGCTGTACAGAAGGGTCAAGAAGGTCCAGGAAGGAATAGTAACATTGACCTCTAGCCATTTGAGCATCATTTATAACCATAGTGAGGACTGTTTCAGTGTGTGCGGTGTTAGTTGTCTGGGTATGCTTTGTCTCACTGAAGTCTATATCACTTGAAATACAGACTGCACACATCAACATTGTTTTAATATAGCTTAAACATGGAGGGCTTGAGCATAGGTCCTTCTTCTTTTCTTGTAGACATACTTGAACTATTCATTTGTTCCTTTAATGGTCATTTCTATTTCAGACTCGGCTTGCCTCACATTTTACCAGATTAATGTTACTTTCTTAAATATTACTTCACTATAGCAGTTTTGGAAAACAGATGTTTTCTCATATCCTAACATTTTTAGAGGAGTTCACTGAACAATTGTATTGTCTGTGTTATATTCAAGGAACTTGGTGCTGTAAAAATGGCATTTAATAAATCTTTATTTATTCATCTTCTCTTATTACCTGCCAAGTTAAAATTCATTTGAATATTCTGTCTAGCAACTTACTAGACTGCTTATAGCCTTTTGCATTAATATGGAGTAATAAGTGTCTAGAATGTTGTAATTGATTTTATTTGAAGTAATGTTTAATGTTTCCACAGCTATATTAGTAAAATTAGTAATAATAACAACATTATAATAAATAATAATAATAATTGACTCAGAAACCATACATTTGCTTAAACTTCATCCCTCCTTAGTATGAAGTCTTTTTATTTTTTTTATATTGTGGTGTATGTAATCCTGGCACCTGTAAATCTTGCTATTTTGATGAATATGCTTCATATACACAATGTATAAGGGTATAATAATTTAATGCATGGTTAATCATACGGCATGCATTAGCTGTCAGTATATCTCAGAGGCACTGATCTGGGACTGATAAATCTTGAATATCTGGGGCTGATTCCATGGACTCATACTGTATGTTTCTATCTATATTAATTATACCTATCTCTTTTAGATGCTTGTTTTTGATGTCTGTGCAAGGTTATGGCTTAACTTGTGTATAATAGCTATGCAATACCATATGATTTAGCTTGACCTATATAGCTAAGTGTTAATGCTATGAATTTGGTATTCTCATGGTATAGTTAACAACACATTCCCCCAGATTCATGAAGCTCGGTGCAAGGCCGGTGTAAGGCCTGTGCCGGCCGTGCGGCTTATATATGGTGTAGTAGCGCCATATGCATATTAATGAAGGTGCGCTGCCACCACATCCACATGCATAGGACATGTGCGCGAGTGCATGGGGCGTTACTAAGCTGCGCCCGGAGGCATGTCAATGTCGGCTGTCGATGAGCAACCTAAACTGCTGAATATTATAGTCCGCCTGCAATAGTAATCACACCTATCAGTGTCCGTGGATAATGAAACGTATGCAAAGCATGCAAGACAGTTCCCGGCCACACAAAATGAAGAACCAAACAGAAATGCACGCAACACAATATGAGTTTCCGTCCATGGAACAAATGATATTTAAAATCGTGCGTCCATAATGTACTGCACTGTAAGTAGGTATACCCAGTGGAAGTGAAGCGCATCATGTCATCGCGCCGCCAATACACACGTCTAGCCCCATGGGAAGGGTCACCAGCAGTCCCACAGTGGTAGTGATAGTACACAGCTGGGCAGTTGTGGCTATAAAACAACCGTAAAGAAACCTGAAAGTCCAAATTGTATACCAAACACACACAAACATATGTATATTAAAATGTGCTATACACATGAACAGGAACATAACCGGCACATACACATAGGATGCTATATGCGTAACCGGGATATCCAAAAGCAGAACCCATGCATGCAAGTGCAATACACAACAACCCCTGTATAGCACATAACCCGCACCCATGTCCGAATGTCCACCAAATCCAGCTACCAGCCTTGCGCATCCATACACCTACACATAGCGAGTATTCCCCATATGTAGTAGGAAGTATCGTCCTAGGCAGTGTCAGGATTGCAAATATGTATCCCACGTTTGTAAACATCCCATCACAGTTACGTAAATCCAAATGCCCACGCATTCATGTTTCGGCCAAATGTGTGTACATCCCGTGTGGGATAAGTAACCTGTTGAAACCTCAGAGTTGTTTACACGCCACGGTGTCTAGTACTGTACACATCTGGACAAAACATGTATGTGTAGTCATGGTACTGTTCAGTTTCTAGACAGACATGCAAAACATACTACGCAGGATGGAACAGCTGTCCACCATGCAGGTCTCCCCACTAGGGTTGCCACCTGTTCAGATGCCCAAGGTGGGACATCCATTGTAGAAATGTGAGAATTTGCAGGATAAAACATACTCCCAGCCAGTGCAAAGGACAGAATTACACTTGTATGCCAAGATAAAAGCTTATTTCATAGCATTTGAATAGCTTATGATATCCCAAATAATAGTTATGAGTTCCAGATACAAAATACCTGTATCATGCAACTAGTAAAGAAAATAAGAAATATACTGTTGTCGTAAAATCACAGGACATTTGCCATGTCTTAGGTTTCATCGCAGGACACAAATGTCCAAAGTGGGACTTCCCCTCGCAAAGAGGAACAGGTGGTAATTCTACTCCCCACTGAATTATCGACAGTATATATTCAACTCAATCACATACCGACACCACCTCTCAACCTATTGCAGCAACAAAATCTGGACAAAGCCTAAAAGGATGGGTGGACAAATAGGGACAGATGTAATTACTGCACTCACAAACTTCGAAAGTTCACAGAATAATAGTATGTACATTAGCATGAAATGTTGTGAAGGATGTGGGGTAGTCCCCAGTATTACAGAGGTCCGTACATTTATACTGTAACAAACCTTCACATATGTTGACTGTACTACTGCATACCTGTAGTTAATTCATAGTTAAGTCATGTGCAAAATAATAATCCTCGTATGAATGAATACAGGAAATAGTCAAATGTGAATGGAAACAACACTCACCGTCGATTATGTATTGTAACCACCCCCACCCATATTATGTATTGCCAACATTAAAAGCTGCTGACAGGTGCCCAAACACCTGTGTCTGTAAACACAGATAAAATGTTTAAAATGGACAAACCCTGTCCATGTGCTTTGCCTGACATTTGAACATGGTCAGGGCAGTTCCATTCACCAGGCGGACAAGCCTAAACCCAGATCACCACATGAACACCCTGACAATTAAAGACCTGTATGTGTCAGGACTATAAGCCTTGGGGTTCTGAATATCCCTGCAGTGATTAAATATGCAGCTTGGGTCCAGAGCAGTAGGGAATAGGGAATGTGTAACATGTAGTACCGCATTTTTCCCAGCAGGAGAATGGATGCCTGTGTCGTAAGTGAAGCAGTGAGGCATATGTTAATGTAGCTATGTACTATGGGTATGCATATAAATGAGTCAGAACACCAAAAGTATAGTGGTTACAGCATCCGGCCAACGTGAATGCAGTCCCGGTTCAACTACGACTACAGCACATATAATGTGAAAGTGTAATGACTGCGTCTGTGCTGTACAGACAGTTAAATATGTAAAGGTGAATGTGTGTTTCGCATACATCCATTAACTGGATTACAGATAATTTACTGGTACTGTCACAAGTAATAAAGCCCACGTAAGCACAAAGACTTAGTAAACATATGTAACCCACAATAAGGATATGCATGTGCACCTGCGCGTAACCCACAATAAGGAAATGCAAGTGCGCCTGTGCGTGTGTGATCCGCTCACAGCATAGTAAATGAATGCTGTTTCCCCATGTTAGATATACATGGCTCAAACCTGTTAACCCCATAAAGTATGAAACCGGACAAAGGCATGCAAACTACCGGTACAAATAGGGACAAACCCCAGATATGTGCCAGAACAAACATAGAAAGTGGATAGAATAACGGGTGTGTCAGTAGCATGGATTCCCTGAAGAGTATGCAGTTGTAACCTGAACTGCTTGCCAGTATTTCCCACCGTAAGTCTCAAATGAAATGCCACTACATTGCCAGATAGACACAGGTTTATGTAAAACACACCGAAGATAAAGAGGCAACCAGCTGTACACTCTGCGACAATCTGTACAGTGGAAAGGTATGGTATGGATATAGATATATGTGTATACACATAATCCACAGACGTAAACCAAAGCAAGTTATGAAATGAGGATTGTACATATATATATGTATACACAACAGACATATGTCCCATAGATATGACATATGTACATAAATAGGCCACGTTATAGCTAATATGGGTAGACAAACAGACATGCACGAAAGGTGAATAAACCGCTGCCTTCCAAACCATTGGCCAGAAAGTGACAGTCCAGCAAGTTCTACACTTTAAACATGCATATAGGTGTCCATTGCAGGACCCCAAAAATGTATCCATACGTAGTGTCAACCGACATTGACGCAAAATAAGTGACCTCAGCAAATACAATATAGCTGTACATGCAACAGTAGCAGGTGCAATGGTGATGACACATGTGTCGATAGAATGTATGACGTACGAACTGATATCCGGAGAGTGGGGAGTGCATATAAGTGTCTCCACACTTCAGTACCGCTCACATTAAACATGTGTAATGGGTACTGTAGAGGGTTGTCAGGTATGGGAATCATGGGTATGCAGAAATGGGCCTAGGTGTTGTTTGGCAGAGATTTCGTAGGCCCACCCCGTGGGAGTGATGTGGGTATAGCACACACCTATATTCTCAATAATGGGGCAAACCATCCACTGGATATTGCGTAAACCATTTTGGGAATATGTAGGGCCCTATATCAGTGTCATGTAGGCGATTATCATGGATGGACATGCGTACGACCAAAATGATAACCATAACTGGCAAACTGTCAGAATAAGACAGCTGCACTAAGGCATAGTACATGAAATACAAGTAGGGACTATATCAGATATACCCCAGACAAAGTCAGAACGTTGTGAGAATATTGGCGTAGCCAGGAATATGAATGTTATGAGTGTTACTAATCATGTAATGGAAATGTCAGTCACTATTATCTAACCGCACAGTTCATAATGCCTTGCCAACAATTTACCAGAAAGGCACATTACTATGACAAATGTAACAAGGGCAAAGGTCAAACATCAGGGCGTTCACCCATAATGTGTACAGGTTAGGGGTAACCTGCCCAAAATACATGTACAGAACTAGTGATACTAGGTGGACAGGTGAGAAGAAAGACATCAGGACAAATGAGAAAACATGTACAAGTCATATGCATGTACTCCGACAAATGTGAATGACAACGTATGCCCTGTGAATGTCAATGTGGAAGGTTAATAGACACAAAAGTAATGTGTCCCTCAGGGTGTCATGCAGTGTCACCGTAACAATGTCCAGTCCCCCATACTCGTACGTGAGCTCTGCCACTGATGAAAAGCGCAAATACCGGTGCACACATACGGTACATGATATACTAATTAGTGTGGATGAGCAGCTGTTGGCCTGTGTGAGGAATACAACTCTCTGGGTGGGTGTGTCCTGCAATATAAATGTAATGGCATGTGGCCTGTGATGCCGCCATACAGTGTATGTATTGGTGTCAGAAAGTTGATATCTTGTATCAGACACATATTCCGCAACTGTACAGATTTATGCAGAATGTGCAGAGTTCTGCCTCATATGTTTGGTGCATTTCACGTAACATCAGTACCATTGTGGCACATTCCTGATAACTGAAATCATGAAATAATGACAAACATGATTAAGACACCAAATCCGTCAGAAAAGCCATACTAATGCAAAACCTATTATTGTGTCAACTATCTACGTTTGTAAGAGCAACATGTCAATACTGCCCCTATGTGTCCCACTATCAGATAAGGCCTTGTCCAGAAGTCTGCTCTAGGAGGTGGAGTGGTATGATCAGAAACAGATACATGTGTGAGGAAACAGCATTATCGACTGCAAGATAACGCAGAAGGTATGAAATGCGCTGCAGTAGGACGTACAGCACTGTCCGCAGGTATGTGCTGACATGTCAAATGACACAGCAGTCTACATGAAGTACCTATAGGGCTGTCACCTTTACAAATGATGATAGTGGGACATACCCACAGCCATGCACACAGCACAAATAGACATACACACAGCAAAACTAGGCCATGATACATGAAGCCTCCGGCGTGTACGAGTACAGTGAGAGTACAGCAAGGATAGATGTCTGCCAAGATATACAGCAAACGCCTGTAAGGGCGTGTAACACCGCCCGTAACACAGACGTTGCATGGACAATGTTGGGATTTGCAACATACCCCATCGGTATGTGAAAGCTATGCAAATATGCGATGCATGAAACAGTCAGCTGTCCATGCAAGAGTAGAGTTATGGGCAGAAAATAGATTTTATATATATATATATATATATATATATATATATATATAGATAGATAGATATATAGAGAGAGATACAGACATACACACACAGACACACACACACGTGGCAGGGCTGGTAATCAAACTTACACATTACTACCCTATCACACTACAGCATGACGCATTTACAGAACGCGCTACCGAGATTACTAAACACAGCAGACCCACAGGCATTCTACTAGGTGCGTGTCAACATCCGCAAAGACAAAGACGTCAGCAGGATATATCCGTGGTGCGAAGCGTATAAAAGCATAACCTGAGTCCCCAGGTGGATGGGAGCATGCACACACACACACACACACACACACACACACACACACACACACACACACACACACACACACTTGGCAGGCCTGGGAATCGAACTTACACCTAACTACCCTATCACACTACAGCATAACGCATTTACAGAACACGCTACCGAGATTACTGAGCACAGCACTCCCAGAGGCATACTTCTAGGTGGGTGACATCATCCGCAAAAGCAAAGATGCCGATAGGGAATGTATGTGTTGTGAGGCATGTAAAAGCATTACTGTGTCCCCAGGCAGCTGCAAACACACACACACACACACACACACACACACACACACACACACACACACACACACACACGGCAGGGCTGGGAGTTGAACATACACCTAACTACCTTATCACACTACAGCATTACGCATTTACAGAACGCGCTACCAAGACTACTTGAGCACAGCACTCCCAGAGGCAAACTTCTAGGTGGGTGACATCATCCGAAAAAGCAAAGTCGCCAATAGGGAATGTATGTGTTGTGAGGCATGTAAAAGCATTACTGTGTCCCCAGGCAGCTGCAAACACACACACATACACACACACACACACACACACACACACACACACACACACACACACACACACACACACACACACACACACACACACACTTGGCAGGGCCGGGAGTTGAACATACACCTAACTATCTTATCACACTACAGCATTACGCATTTACAGAATGCGCTACCAAGATTACTGAGCACAGCACTCCCAGAGACATACTTCTAGGTGGGTGACATCATCCGCAAAAGCAAAGACGCCGATAGGGAATGTATGTGTTGTGAGGCATGTAAAAGCATTACTGTGTCCCCAGGCAGCTGCAAACACACACACACACACACACACACACACACACACACACTTGGCAGGGCCAGGAGTTGAACATACACCTAACTACCTTATCACACTACAGCATTACGCATTTACAGAATGCGCTACCGAGATTACTGAGCACAGCACTCCCAGAGGCATACTTCTAGGTGGGTGACATCATCCACAAAGGCAAAGACGCCGATAGGGAATGTATGTGTTGTGAGGCATGTAAAAGAATTACTGTGTCCCCAGGCAGCTGGAAAAACACACACACACACACACACACACACACACACACACTTGGCAGGGCCGGGAGTTGAACATACACCTAACTACCTTATCACACTACAGCATTACGCATTTACAGAACGCGCTACCGAGATTACTGAACACAGCACTCCCAGAGGCATACTTCTAGTGGGTGACATCATCCACAAAGGCAAATATGCTGATAAGGAATGTTTAGAGAGTGAGCAGTCTGAAAGCATATTACTGTCCCAAGGTAGACGTAGACAAACACGGCAGTGCTGTCATTGGGCCAACTAAATATCTACGGAGCACTACAACACTAAATAGAGACGGGATGCACCACAGACAGTACACCCTTCAAGACAGCAACCAGTGTGTTCAATGTAGGCATCCATCGTGACATTGAAAATGGACATCTGTTGCCTGGATGACCACCATGGCTCTACAGGATGTCAATGGCCATGCCCACACGCTTAGTATCATACGTCTGTTTGGAATGTACTGTGTGTCCATCTACACAACGGCATACTGGGCATGCTCACACACTTAGCAGTTGCAAAGGGATGTCTAGCATGCACACGGAGTCTAATCACGGAAGGGCACAGTGTGGAATGTACTGTGTGTCCATCTACACAACGGCAAACTGGGCATGCTCACACACTTAGCAGTTGCAAAGGGCCATCCTGCATGCACACGGAGTCTAATCATGGAAGGGCGCAGTGTGGAATGTACTGTGTGTCCATGTACACAATGGCGTACTGGGCATGCTCACACACTTAGCTGTTGCAAAGGGCCATCTTGCATGCAGATGGAGTGTAAACATGGAAGGTCTCAGATTGGACTGTACCGTGTGTCCATCTACACAACAGTGTACATGGACTGTACTGTGTGTCCATCCACACAACAGCATACTGGGCATGCTCACACACTTAGCTGTTGCAAAGGGCCGTCTTGCATGCAGATGGAGTGTAAACACGGAAGGTCTCAGATTGGACTGTACCGTGTGTCCATCTACACAACTGTGTACATGGACTGTACTGTGTGTCCATCTACACAACAGCATACTGGGCATGCTTACACACTTAGCTGTTGCAAAGGCCTGTCGTGCATGCAGATGGAGTGTATACACAGAAGGGCACAGTACAGAAGGGCACAGGAAGGTATAACTGTCCTCACGCACAGGGCGGTCACACATGCAGTGACCTGTACACACACAGCTGCCATCACAGCTGTCACAGGTGCAGGTTACACACGTACACACTGCAGTGTACACTGTAGCTGTCAAGTCAGCACCATGTCGTCGGTGCAGCACTACACAGCCTTACAGTACCACAACACCATGTGACACATGACCACTGGGCTGTACAGAGGTGTACACCAGCTGTGCAGAGTACACATGTACCAACAGGGATCCAACAGGTGTTCTGCATTGCAATGATACCAGTATACATGCACAGGTCGGCTCATGACATACCACGGCCCTTACACAGCTGTGACACCTGACTGTTGCTGTACACCAATGAACACACCTCTGGATATGTCATACATGTGATTGTGTGGATGTGTGCATGGACTGCACACACAACACATACATACATAGCCTGTGATGTACCTCGTGCATAACAGTGGCCTAATCAATGCTAGACATGCGAATGGAAGGTGGGCCCATGTCTGTTGAATGCCCACACTACAGGGGGTAGCAATGTTGACCGGGACACATACCTTTGTACTGGTCGCCTGTGACACCTGTGATATCATACCACAGTCCATGTGTTATGTATGTCAACACACATGTCCAACAATAGCAATGCATAAAAACATGGCAACAGGAGACACATGTGACATCTGTACTGCACATGTAGCAACCATGCATGTGCAGTGGCCGATGTCCGTACCATAGTTGCACCAACCTACGACATGCAGTCGCAATGCAGACCCATCATTGACACCTGTATACAGTGACATACAAACAGCACATATGGAGGGATGTGTGTACATAACGTGGTGTACCACCTGTGTAGATGTATGTGTGCAGGGGGTGGCTCACAGTTGTGTCACACACCATCCTACCATGCCATGTGCAAACAGTACGCTATGTCGTTGTTACGTGACAGTGCTGACTTAATGCATACACAGCGGTCAGGTGTTACCAACTATATGTCACATGGCACCTGTAACACTTACAACCTCCCGTGTGCATATAGCAGCACATTTGCCAGATATAGCATTGGTACACATAATGCAATCAATACTGCTGCATGTCTATCAAACATCAAACCACAAAAGCTCGACAAACCAATAAAACCACGAAAAAGCGAAAAACTGAGCCCAAAGGTGTAACTTATGAATAAAAAGGACAAATTTATTTGAGCGCTTTCGGAAGGGTCAATACCCCTCCTTCTTCAGAAAAATAAACAAACAAGAAATGCAAGCAACAACCCTATTTAAAGCCAATTAAAACAATCATGTGATGAACTGTGACTCCATTAATTAATTAAATTGGATTAACATATTAAAGCTTAAAAACAAATACCACCTTATTACTTTCTTCAAGTGATATTGTTATAAACAAAAAAAATTAAAGCAAAAATGCCAATAAAAATAATGATAAATATAAAAATGTGTAAAAAGCATGTGCAAGCATGTAAAACATTGTTATAAAACAGCCTGAGTACACTATTAGTAACAATATATTATTGCAATAAACAATGTTTCATTCATGAAGTGCAGCCTAGCTCAAACTGAGCTTGTCAACCATAAGCCCTTTAAAACTAGCTAACTGCATCTAATATATCAAAAAGTGTGGTTCAAAGAAAATCTGTTGTGCTAAGGGGTATGATTAACTGAGTGCCCTCTCCATAGAACTATCTTTTTAAGGCTAACTTCTTCAAAATACATGAAATAGAGATTTGTTCATTCAAGCCTGGAGGAAAGTGAGCTGCAGTTTTTATTTGCCAATATAGCTCCTCCATCTCAAGTTGGATCTGCCAAGGGCCTATAAGTGGGGCATCATCCACCTGTTTCAATACTGTAAACAAGAACTGGTGGCTTGGATGTTTAATAATGTGTCAAGCTAGAGCGTTCGTTTGTTCCTTCCTAGAAATGGCATAAACGTGCTCGTATATGCGCTGTTTTAACTTTCGCTCAGTCTTTCCAATATAGAAAGCCTGGCACGTGATACAGTTTGCCACATAAACTATTGCTCTAGAATTGCAATTATGTTTGCCCTTCACTTTATATACAGTGTTGTTGATTGTGACAGAAGTTCCCTCCTTTATGAACCTACATTGTCTACAAAAAACACATTTACCCATACTGAAAGTCCGTTTTTCGCTTTTTCGTGGTTTTATATGTCTATCAAATGTGTCATCATATGGCAGGTGTATAATTCCCAGTACTGCCATGTGTGTCTGAATGTGTGACCATAGATGCCACATATTGCAAGGAATATGTCTCAGTTGTTACACATCCTTGTACACCATTGTAGAGATCTGTACATACGTCAGTGTGGGAAGCATGACGTCGGCCGGTGTGGTGCATCACACACATCGGCTGTCCGTATACACATGTGTGGTCACCACAGTGTGTGTGTGTCTGTATGTATGTGTGGTGCTTGGTGTGGGGGTGTATGCTAATATACGGTGAGAAATGATCACTAACCCCACGTGGTGACTAACCCATAATGGTGATGCATTGCACTACCCTGTTGATGCCATAGGTCCCAGCCATACTGGCTACCTGTGCATGTTCCCTCTCTGTGACACGTCATGTGGGTGCATAGTACTGTGAGGGTGATGACCACATAGGCAAGGGTCCCCACCTGCACACTATGGGGTGTGCGTTATAGTGGTGTACACCCCGTGAATGTGGCCATGTTCCCATACTGTTACAGAGTCCTACTGCTGCACAGTGTGGCCTCCAGCTACCAAGTGTCACCTCACAACATCATTGGCCAAACCGCTGTGTACAACCCCTGCACCATGTCACCATACCTGTAATGTGTCCTGCTATGTATGTCACGTCTCTGTCCAGTGTAGCCTGTGGCACTGACCACATGCGTCAGGTGCAGTATATGTGTGGACATCTGTGTCATGTTGGTGTTTCCAACAGTCAGGTTGAGGGTTCATGTAGCATGCTGATATTGCCAGACGTGCCTGTGAGCAATCCACAGTTACACATGGGGGACTGCAAACACTGTTACCTGTAGGCACATGCAAGAACACCATAGGAGGGAACCAGGGTATCACATCCAACATGGTGCTACAGATGTAACCGAGACACATACCGTGAACACATCACAATGCATGCTGCACCTGCACTACATGGTATGACCGGTGCATGCCGACAGTACACAACCTATGTCACATACACATCTCTCAGTATACACACACAACCACTGCAACATACACATCCCTCACTATGCATACACAGGTAATATCACATACACATCTCTCAGTATTCACACACAACCACTGCAACATACACATCCCTCACTATGCATACACAGGTAATATCACATACACATCTCTCAGTATTCACACACAACCACTGCAACATATACATCCCTCACTATGCATGCACAGGTAATATTACATACACCTCTCACTATGCTGTTCACCCTGTGCATCAGAATATTTGTGCATAACCCTGCACCGATGGTGTGGATGACAGGGATGTGGCATAGGCTTCATCATATGCACAGGGTGATATGTTTGCCAGGGGCATAGGCTGCACCAATGGATAACAACATGTGTGTGTGTAAGGGCCGGTGAGTTGACTGGACATGTCTGTGCAGAATGCATGTGGATGTTGTGGAGCCCTACAGTTGTGTTTGCTGTGTGCGTGTATGTGTGTACACAGTTCTGCCATTTGTGAGGCCTACACGGGGTATAATTGACAGCCCCAGATTGTACAGAGCAGGTTGTACATCTCACTGTGTCCATCCACGGCCACGTGACCTCTGCCTGCCTGGGGTTGCACGGGCACTACTAGGTGGAGGTACAGAGTGGCTACTGTCCGACGACACATGTCCGCTGGAACCGTGTCCCTGCTGAGAACGTCCAGGGCCACGTCCACGTGGCCTGCTGTGTCCTGGTGTTGACAGCACAGCACCAGCTGCACTGCTATTGCTACCGGCACTATGGGAGCGGGCATGTGAGGTGGCACGCTCACGTCGACCTACACTAGGTGGTGTTGCCGGCCTACATCCACTTGGCCTACGCCTCACTCCTACCAGATGTTCCAGCACAGACAGCTCCCGCTCGCGGATTGCCATGCCTCGGTCAAGGATTCCGACCATTTCACCTAATCGCCTATACAGAACATTAGCAATCTGCTGTTGAGCATTTGCCAATGCCTGGATGTTGTCATTTAGGGTATGGATAGCAGCCCTCTGCAGCCTCTGCCCTTCTCTGTTCTGCCATTCAGCACATGCTTGTGCTGCCATTACAGTCTGGAACATGCGTCTGGTGATACCAGCTGCTGTGCTCTGTCCTGCAGGTGCATGTATGCCAGAGGTCCTCCTACGAGCAGCACCAGCCACATCCCTGTGTGACACATCTGCAGTCATTACACTGACACCATGGTGTGTAGACACACCTTCTGTAGCCACCACACATTCCTGTTCCACACTAACAGACGCTGACTGTCCTTCCTCTACGGCCACTGGTGATGTGGTATGTGTTGGCAGCAGAACTGTGTGCGGGGAAGAGGGGGACATAGCTGGGATGGTAACCATTGGCACAGATTCAGCCCCTGACAACCCTGCCTGTACCTCATGCATATGTTCATCACCGCTAGTATATGTGGGGACACTAACATCAGATGGACCACAGGAGGGTAACGCACCTACATCATCTGTGAATGCAAAGAAATACTGTAAAGTACAATAGACACAGACACACACACACACACAAACACAGACACACACACACACACACACACACACACACACACACACACACACACACACACACACACACACCATGCATGTGATTTGCCAGATGGCATGCAGCATGCCTGCGATACAGCAGAGGGCATGCAGCTCAGACATTAATGGTGTTAGTAAGCATACCTCCCTGGAGTGCACACTACAGCAAGTAGGTGTCATATCAGTAGCCATGCAGTTCACACAATCATGGTAGTATGCATGCATCCCCATGATACACCATGTGGCCCAGACAAGGATAACAGTACACATGGCTGACGTGACCTTGACATGTAATCTGCTGACATGTGCATTAACATGCATACATGTCTGACACAATGGTGTCCTGACACATGTACAGCATCATAATGGGCGTCACATTACAGTGTTGTGTGTATGTCCTACAGATAGAATGCATGTTTAGCAAATGTGCATGAGCATGGGAGGGTAGTGTGAACCGTCTACATTGCTATACAGTGTTAAGTACAGACACTGTGCCATTGCATGGCATCATGAGGCATCTATGTTGCTGTAGAATGTATAATATGTACACATTGCATAGCCTTAACTGCAACACAGTTGTGATGTTCAACAGATCGTATATGGTAGACTTCAGTGACACCTCCAGTAGCTGTGCACAGGCATTTAGGTTGTCCAGTGTACCACATCAACTGTATAAGCAGTCAACTAAGGCTATAATTGGACCATGTGTGGACAATGTGCAACAGGGTGTATACACATCCCAAGTACTGTGTGGCTACATGTCTCTGGCCATCCCCCATGGCCATGTGTGCACATGTGTTAGCCAATTGTGTGTGATGGGCATCTATCACACATGTCTATGTTGTCCCATATGACATACACCCATAGATGTCAGATATGTCACAATCCACAGGGTTATGCAGACAACGGGTTGTATGTCTGGTATGTGGGGTATAGGTCATGCGATAGTGTGACAATATTGCAGACAGAACACTACATGTCTGGGACATGTTAGGTGGCACATCACAATGTGTGCACCCAATGCAGGGGCATATGACACAATGGTGACACCTGTGGGCTGCCCATTACACAGCTCACTGTGTGGTACTGTGTGCATACCACACATGTTGTTCCAATGCATACTACATATGCCTCCAGTGTGAAACACCTCCACCGTTGTTTGCACAGCTGACCACACGTCGCAATGACAAGTACTGTGGTTTCAAGTCGGTGTATCATTACGTTTGTATATATTGCACATGGGTGGCCTGTGTGAATGATGGGTGGTGCGACCTGCATATCGTGACTGGAACAAACATCAGGTGTGCAAGTGTTAACTGGCCACATGGCAAATAGATCTACACTGTAGCATGCCTGATACTGATGACAGTCTCACCTGCAACGGACTCATGTCTGTGCGGCACGCGAGAGGTACCTGTATAGGGGTGACACACCAGTATGAACATTATCCATGACTGTATGACAGCCACAGGTTGCACTGTGCATGTGAACACATTCACCTGTGTAATAGCATATAGTATGCACATGTGTGCATACACAACGTAGCATACTGTAGTATGCAGCATGTGTGTCCACATACCTTGCATATGTTGTTACTTCACATAATGTACAGTGACACATGCAACTACATGGGATATAATAGCCATATGTGCAGTACTGACTTACCAGGCAACTGCAGGCTCATTGGTTGGGAGACACCCACCTCCACGATGGCAGCTAGTGTTTCTGGATGCTGTTCCCTGGGTGTCCCCAGACTGGCCAGTAGCTCCTCGGTGTGTGTGAGTGGGGGCTGGGTTGGTGGCCCACCACCTGTTCCACCTTGTTCCCTGGTGATTGCAGTGGCACACTGTTTTGCATGTCGTATCAAGTCCGTGCAGTGTCTGCGCACCTGCTGGTATATGCGGTTATGGCCACCCACATCATTCATCCTCCTGCGTAGATCCTGCCACAGGTCATCCTGCTGCTGGGCATGCTGTGGCACATGGCTGAACAACAAGTCATAGTTGTCATGGAGCTGTGGGATGAGGACATCATCCTCCTGGCGGGTGTATGCTGAGAGGCGTGTACGGGGCATTATCTGTAAGACATAATGATGGTGACAGGTCACAGTTTCAGAGATGTACAGAGATACTGCTGCACATACATTTCTATGACATCTACTACATCTGCACAGTTATCTTTGCAAAGCATCATGACACTGACACGACTGATGTGTTTGTGTCACACATGTCACACCCATTATGCATTGGATATCATCACCATATATGTGTGTCAGCTCATTACAGTGTTCATACTCCATGTAAATGCTGTCTTGCTGTGGGCATGTCTATTTGCCTGCACTTGTGTTCTTACCTATCTGCACATGCCTGGATGTGTCCATGGTACTACTGTTGACCTGGATGCTGTGTATATGTCACATATCAACACAGACAGAGCTGTAATGGACTTGAGCAGTGACAATGCACACATACGCATGGACACCTGTACATGCATGTGTTTTGCCATATACATCTACACAGCACTGTACAACTGTTCACCATCCTGCCACAAATCGCCTGTATTGCACATGTGATAGACATGGGACAATGGCTAGTCAGACGACATTCGCAGGGATGGTTATCAGCCATAGCATGTGCGGGCATGGTTTCCAAGCTGTACAAGACAGCCATTGTGCCACCGTAAGGTGCATCAGTGCCACATTACTGATCCAGTCAGTTGATAGTACATCTACCATGTGGCCATCTCACCATGTATGACTGGGATGACATGTGCAGCTTTGATGGACAGGGTTGCATGGTATGGCTGGAGTATGTCACATATATGGCACAGGGATCTGTCCAGCCTGTGGCGATCCTAGTATTAGGACGATGGCTGTCCATGACATATGTCTTATAGATCAGGATATGGACATGTAGCATGTCCATCATCATGGTGTAGCAAATGTCCTTCTGCAAGGTAGACAGCATGCTGCATAGTGGAGGTGAGGATTGTGAAGGCTGGTATTGCACATCCATGCATAGCCATTACCCCTTACAGGTGGTGTGTGATCCAATATTAGTCACCACAGTGCTGTATATGCCTGTCCAGTGATCTCCTTGCTCATGGATGGCACCCTGACATAAAATGGGTACCTCATATGACTACCTAAGGGGCCTGGAGACATCACCATGTCGGGGGGTGCACTGCACAGCACCATCCCTTACACAGTGTCCATAATGTTGACCACAGCCTAGGTAGTAGTTTATGGGTACAGGGATGTTCACCTAGCGGTGACACTGCTGGTATCATCCATCAGACTGTGCACATATGTCACACACCTCACCCACATAGCCCCTTCTGTATGTTGTTCACAACACTGACACAGCTATACTGATAGGTCATGGCCATTCATAGCCTTACATACACAGATGCCTAACATTTGTCTGTGTGGTATGGGCTACAATGAGGGTGGGGTACAACACATTAACCCTGTTCTACTGTAGCTGGCACTGGTGTGCTGTGCACATGTCACTCTTGCACCTTTTGTAGTTGTGAGTCTGTCAACAGGCCACTGGTGGAACACTCCTGTGACATGCAAAGGTATTTGTAATCAAATATCCATGCTGTCTTGTACATCTGTACTGCTAACATCTACAGTGCTAATGGTTCATGGACATGCACACCATACTCAGCAGGGTTATAGTGCAGTGCCACCCTAATTGACTGTCATCACCACTTGTGGGTTGATATTATCCAGCACCCTATCTGTATTGTATGGTCATGCTAGGCACTTGTTCAGAACTTGTGAGCATGTCATGAGCTACTGATTACTATAGCACCCATTCCACTCCATTTCCCACAGGTACACTGGCTGTCCTACACTTCCCAGCTTGCTTATGGTACAACAGCTGTTGTACACACGTAACGCACATATCCTGTGGGACATGGTTGTATATACAGGCATGTCCAACTGTCACGTAGCAGTGCTACTGCCTGTCTATATGAGGGATATGTCGTACATGTGGCAATAGAGCAATTGTCTCATGTGCACATTCAATGCTCACCTCCCAACATACGGCACTACAGCCTGTGGGGGGTGCACATCTGCAGCCGTGCTGGGGGCATAGCTCGCAGGTGTACCTCATTACGTGGAACGTACCTCATATGGGGTTCTAAAAGGTGCATGTTCCTCAAGGTTCCACATTGGAAGGGTCTGTCACACATTCATTGTTGTAAATTGTTTACCTGCTAGCCATGGCTAAATAGATTCATATTAATTCATTAGAATATCTTTTTTATACGTAAAACCAGCCTATTTTAGCCATCATATGCCCTTCCTAGTTGAAGCTGTTAGTAAGCCAGTTGTAAGTGTTCCACGTTTTGCCCATTTGTCACACAGTATGAGGGCTAATGTTCCACAGTTTGGGGACAGGAGGTTGACAGCTATGGCTGGGGGTAATGCTGTCACCAACCCTGACTGCACCTGACAGTCATTTGGGGATGTGTAACATTCGCAACACACCCCACCCATCACATAGTCTCACATGATCTATGCCACTGGCCACACCTACAAGGACAACTTGTGCAGTACGTCTCCATATTCACTGTAGGCACCAGAGGTAGCCCCCATCATGGAAGACAACATCACCAGCTTATAGCCCACAGACTCATGTGTGCCCATCACATACAGCCAATAGTGAGTTATAACATTCACAACACACCAGTCATAGATGAGTCTGTAGGGAGTCACACTGCAGTTCCACACAGCAGGCTACACAAGGCATTAGTCGCTTACATCTTGCTGTCGGGTAACTGCTTCTGCAACGTAACCTATGCACCCATGCCACACCTCACCAGGTACGATATGACTGTCATTCTCCATGTTAGTGTGACTGCCCTGTGATGCCACTTCACAGACTACGTGTGCAGGGACATGCAATAGCTCACCAATCTTATAGCCCTGAGGGTGTGGGGCAAGCCCTGGGGAGCATTTTGCATTCGTCCGGACATGATACCACTGTACAATGACTGACTGTGTCACTTCAACAGTTGCCTATGCTCCTATTGTCATTCCACAGGCATCTGGTATCTGTCCGCTACGGATGACCTGGTCAAACACAATGCTGTGGCACAGATGACTTGCACCTGTCAGCCCTGGGAGTACAGCTCATATGTAAGGCACTTGCTGCTTCTATACTGCCTGTCTTGCACATTTTCCAATAACTGTCACCAGCAGGGCGGTAACTGGCAGGCACGACATGGGGTCATGTGACACAATGCTTGCATCTTCCTCTGTGACGCACGTAGGCAAGGCACACCTTATAATGCACCACTCAAACATCTCTGCAGTGACTGGGACCTGCCTCTAGGCTCTGCAGAGCACACCTGCAATGACAGATTATAGACAGGCCATACCTTTCAGGCACATACCTGGACCGGCACACCCACAGCTGAGGGGTTCCCATATCCCACTATGTTTTGCACACATCCTGGCAAGTTACTTAGCACAATGCATCAGACGTGCTCCACGTGCAACTAACTGTGTCCGGGAACGCTATACACATTGTAACAAGCAACAGAGTCAACATCATACCCCACGGGTAACATACCTTCTGTGTTGGTATAGTGGACAGTGGGCCTCAGACAGCTACTACTGATGTGTGACTGACACTACCCCACACTTCACTGGGATAGCCACTCATGTACCGACACATCCATGAATCATACCCTCCGCTCTGCTGAGTCAACCCATACACACCACCTCCAAGACCTACATTACCCTTGGCATGAACACTACCACCATGTGACTGGTGTTACACACCTGGGGTTATCCCCTCAGTGGTGGATTCTGAACATATGCTAATTGAACTTGTTAGCCACATACCGGCAACACACTCATCACAGCATACACAGTACATGAGTACTACAACACCTACTACAGATGTCTGCTGATAGCGGTTGTTAACATCATGACATCAATGCAGATGGACAATGCACATACAAATGCTGACACATACCCCAGTGCACTTCATTAGCATGTACACAACTGCATGAATCATGCTATTCCACACAGAGCCATGATGGTACACACCAGATAACAGACGCCACTCTGGTGGTCATGTTCCATGGACATATGATGTACAACAACAGGTGTAGGCTGTTGCACAGTGGTGTACATTCCCATGTGTGGGGTGGCTCACTGGTCAGCCTTGGTGGGGCCACAGGGTCCCTCATCACATACTCCAAGACTAGCTATGTAAACATGACTGCCACACATTCCAGGATGTACCACCAGGCATTATGGTGGTATATCAGTAGTCGATGGCAGCACCCACATCTGCTGTCACATACAACATTCACTCAGGAACATTGCAGACCCAGGTGTTGTTGCCAACATGCTGGAGGATGGATTCAATGCTGACATTACACCCTCTCACTCACTACAGGGCCGCAATCCATACATGAACATTGTGGTGTCCCTGTGGTCACACCTACACAGTACTGACCTACACTCTATATGTCGTGGGGCACTGGCCCCATGTCACCTTCCAACGTCCCAGGCTGTGATGTCCACCAATCTCTGAATTAAATGTCTCCCCACTAGGCCACCATATTCAGTAATAGCCTTGTTTCAGACATTGTAGCCCCTGAATGGCACACAGCAGCATTTATCACACTACACACAGGTGGCACCACATTGCACGAGTGGGACTATAGTCCTACACACCTGACTGGACTGTTCTGCATGGCTATGGGGCACATCATCAAGGACATCATTCACAGAGACATTGTTGTGCAACCGTCCTTTGCTGCCACCCGGGTTGGGCTTGTTAGGGCCAGAGCATGGCCCCTACACATGGTGGACTCCTTTCATACAGTTACCAGGGCAGTTGCTGATGGTACGGGAGTCCACACATCCTACATTGTCCCCTCATTGCCTTTCAGCACCATTCCCCATTCTGGTATTGACAACATACACATCCACCTGCACATCGTACCCTGTGTCTCAGGATGTTATGCTATGTGGCTCATGGACAGGACACACAGTGAGGCCAGCATACCATAGTACCTACTACATGTCAGGTACATTTGGCATACCACGGTCCTCAGTCATAGGGCCCCTCATGTTCAGTATATGCTTCCCTGCGGAACAGGCTAGCACATGGGACTTTCCCTGCCTAGCTTTCAAACCCCTGCATACCAAGCACCATGACTGCTCCATCAGCTGATACTGACTCCAACCATACGGGTGTCACTGTGACAGATACATAATATGACCATCATGGCATCAAGCTGCATGACACAAGGTGCATGCACATCATCTTTGCATTACACCTTTCACCCACTGACTATCACATGGATGGTAGTCCCCTACATACATATCACATTGTACATGTTTGCAGTACACACATATGTTGCACCCACTCCTGTGATTACCGTATTGCCACTGTGGTGTGGATATCCTTCTACGTGGCCACACCTATCTGTACTGGGTGTGTAGCTGGTACATAGGCACCCATTGTACCTCTGAACTCAAGACATCTACACACATTCAAGGGTACACCACCCCATTTAGGGTGTACCTTACACAACAGCTACAGCTTTACATGCCACAACATTAACACGGCATGACGTTTACTGAGCTACGACAGTTTAAATATGCGGCTGCACTACGGACACCACATGTGTACACATTTGCATACTACATACTCAGGGGTGACCTCTGCTGATCAGACAGGGCCCATGTCCACAACATTATTAATGGATATACTCCTCATACTCGACATAAGCAGAGGCCACTGTGAGCAACATGCTCATGGATATGTGCACACACGCCACAATGAGTGGGATGTGCTTGTGGGTTACATTCCCAAACTGGACACTCACCATGCTTTGGAACATAAGTCCTATGTACATCACGCAGGGACACTCAGTAGCACTGTTCATGTGATACCTCCCTTGGTGGTTTGGAGAAACATGTAGGCCTGGGATCACTGCAGTGGCTGTACTGTGCAGAGGTGCAGGTGACACCTGGCTCTGCTGTTCACAGGACACTACCCTAGAGAGGTGCCACTAGTGTGAACACTGTAGTTCTGCTTACACATGGACTTGCCAGACTGCATAGTACCCCACTATGCACCTGTGAAGCTATTACCTGTCCTTTGTGCATGGTTACTTGGTAGCCCTTCCATTTAGATTAGCTATCATACTATTACTATGTCCCATACCTACAGGCCATATGTATCCTGTTATTGTACATACCAATAGACAATACCTGTGGTATGCATGATATGCCTGTTATGCTGTGTAGAATATCTGTCATATCTACCTATAATACTATACATTACACATATTTCACATAGTATCCCATAATGCAAAGCATACTTGCACAGCGGGACCACCTTACATATGTCATTAACGTTATATGCCCATACACATGCATGCTGTGACAGTATATCAACATATACTATCCCCTGCTATGGCACGTCCTTGTTGGACATACCCTACCACTGACGGCGGTTTGTATGGAATTGTTCTGTTTAACGCCCTCATGTAGCATCCCTTGTGGTGTCTGTGCTGTGTACCTTGTGTCCCACTGCTGGACGCACAGTTTCTACAAGTGTTAGTATGCTCAGCAAGACATCAGTACATAAATACCTTTCCCCAATTTATGCATTGCGGACACGTTTAATTAATGCAAACCAGGCTATACATACAGTAAAACTAATTAATACAGATCATGCTATACATAACCTTACATATCGGGTGTTCTACATACCTTGTTGTCCTTACGGCGTTTCGTTTCTATCTCTCTCACAGTGTTTCAACTGGTATTCGGTATGAGCATACGGTTTGAATGTCTGGCAAGTCATCCTTATATACGTCGATACCTGTAACATGTGGATTCATCCCGCCAATTGGTGTTCCTGAGTGACTAATTACTTGCATATCAGCTGTGCAGCTACTCCATTCACTAATTACGCGGCAACAGTGGGGTATAATTGGATTCTCCACTTGGGCATTGCCTATTTGCCCTACCTTCAGGGAGACGGTCTGTATTGTGTTTTGTTATGTGTAACTGCAACTGCTATGCATGGAGACAAGTATAGTTTGGATTCATGTCCCCCGTGGATTGTGTGTGACAGGTAAAGTATTTGGTTCAACATGTGGGTGTACCTGTCATCCCAACGTGTGATAACGGAGTATTGCAAACAAAACCTGTAACATGGCTGTTTGTTCCATTATACAACGCCTGCAATTTTGCATAATGCCTTTAATTGTGTCTCTCACACGGTATGTTGAGGGTTCTGCAGATGTAATTGACTGACTGGATGTTTGTGCTGCTATTACAGTCTGTATTGCTTTAGTTTCTAGTGTGGGGGATGTCGGTGGGTGTACATAGCATATACAGGTTTGTGGGCCTTGCATTTCTACATAATCCGTATATATGTGTGTGGGCTCCATCCCTAATTAGAGAGCTAACAGTTAGTAGACTTATGTTACGAAATTGTACGTTGGGCCATTGTTAATTGGTTTCTATATCGTCTGCAGGTGAGCTTGCTACTTGTATACCTCCATAATTGCGGCGATATATCACGGGATATGTGTAAGTGACAGCTATCCCTTGTATTTCTGTCCCAGATATTTGCAGTCATTGTGGTGGTGTTGTTAAAAGAGCCTGTTTGCCATGGGTTGCCACCTTTTCATATGGTCATTGTTGGACATCTGCGGGACACACAGTGGTGTTTACAGGCCAACACATAGCCACGGTCAGTACACAGGTTAGCACATACTTTTATCCTCACTACATACCTATTGTTGTGTGACTTTGGCTACTTATCATATTGCATGTAACATTTACGTTTCTTACATACAGACATAACTATTACATACGACTGTTACATTATATATGGGACATATTTATGTCCTACCATCTCGGACATTTGCCCTTTGTACTGTTTTATGTCTGGACACACCTGCCCAGGGTGGGGCTGTCCCTCCTACTGTGGGACAGGTAGTAGCCGTATGCCTACGGCTAGCTATACCCACACCTACCGTACTGATCTGCCTCTGACTTGGCACTAAAAAACACATGTTGCGGACACACACACACATTACAGTCACACAGAGATGTACACGGCACCCTCAACGCACACTTACACAGACTACAGCACTCACAGACACAGTTGAACACAGTACCTACGTGGACCGCGACACCGGCAGCGGTGACTAACTGTCCCTTCATATCATCATACTATTACTCGCAGATGTACTGTTCCAGTACTTTGTTCTATCGGTCTTTCAGCCTCGTGGTTACGCATGTCGGTATGTTACACATTCCATGGTTGGCGGTATCCTATTTATTTGTACCTCCAAGGTGTTATGAATGTCGTTGAACTATCTATTATATTTGGAGATATCGCTGAATTCATCTATATCACCATATATCCCTCTATTGCCCTTTCTAGCTGTATTATATATATGCATATGTGTACATATATATATATATATATATATATATATATATATATATATATATATATCTGGCGGGGAACGTGACAGGCACACAGCACCACCATATGCTGTAAGGCTCATGTACTGTTCAGGTGTTGGCATTCCGTGTTCCACTGGCTGTTGTGTTTACAATGTTTGAGGGCTGCCTATGTAGGAGTCACACACTGGGCCACCTGTACATTACAATTTACAGGTGGTCATGTTTGTGTGCCATCCATTTTACTGTGTGTGCAGGTGGAGAGGTGTCAGTCCGTAGGGGCCTACACTGTCAGAGTATGTGCTATACGTTCCCTCTTTGCCAAGGCGTAGGCATATTGGGCACGCCTCCGTCTGCCTACTGGGACTGGCACAGTGTGTTCATGGTCTGAATCCCTCTGTGCCTGTAATGGCCTTGGCAATTGCGGTGGGCTATGAGGGTCTTCACCATTTTGTCCCTGCTGCAGCTGCTTCCGCAGGATCATATTATGTAGCATGGCACATACTATGACAATGTGGGCACACGTGCCTGGAGAGTACTGCAAGGCTCCACCAGATGTATCCAAGCACTGGAACTGTGGTTTCAGCATCCCGAACGCACGCTCTATGATGATTCTGGTTTGTGCGTGTGCCTCATTATGGCGTTCTTGCATGGCTGTGTGTGCATTTCTGATGGGAGTCATCATCCACGGCTCCAGTGCATAGCCAGCATCCCCCACGAGATGGCCATGTGGGATGTCCCCCCTGACAAATACCTGATGCAGCTGTGAGGCATGCCAGATATGGGAGTCATGGTAGCTTCCAGGGCTGCCAGCACACACATCCATGATAATGCCCTGGATTGCACATGACCTGGCAGTTGATGGAGTGGAATCCCTTGCAGTTTATGTAGTGCCTACCCTGCTCACCGGATGGTGACTTGATTTGTATGTGCGTGCAGTCTATCGCACCCAGTACCTCCGGGTATTGTGCCACACAGTGGAAGTGGCGCATATTGCTGGCCAACTCCTCCTGAGTTCTGGGGAAGTATATCTGCTCATTGGCATGTGGTAACATGGCATCCAGGAACTGGTGTAGTACCCTGGATGCTGATGCCTGTGAGATACCCATTATATCTCCAGTTGGCCTTTGAAAGGTACCTGTGGCCAGTATTCGCAGGCTTACACATACCTTCGTGTCCACTGGGATGGGTTCCCCTCTGTTGTTTCTGGTTCTCAGGCGTGGCCGGCACAGCTCCACTATTTGCTGTAAGATGTCCCTGTCCACCCTGTAATGCTCTACTATCTCCAGGTCATGTAGCTCCTGGTAGGTTACCCTTGGTCTGAACACTCTCCTTCTCCTCCGAGGCCTGCGGTGGTTGTCGGCATCATCCTCCACAACACCGTCAGTCTCCAACACATGCTGATGAATCACAGCTATGGCAGCTCCCAACATGTACATTTTAAAAGTTCCCCGTGTGTTTACACCTATGGTGCAGTGTTTGGGAATACACAGGTGTGTGTTGGGTGCTTTCACACTTTGTACTATTGTTCTGTGAACACCGATGATGTCATAGGGTGTGTATGTACGATCGTAGCTACAGGTTATCTTATGTGTTTTACTGCCGGAACTACTATTGTGGTGCCTTTGGTGTTGAATTACATTTGCCTGCCGTGGATTACCTCTTGACCTTCCGTTTACATTTCTGCACGTTGCACCTACCATTTTCTGGCGTGCATCCTGCAGCCTACTTTCATTTGTACTTTCCTGGACCTGGCGTATCTTGCTTCGTGTGCTACTGCCAGTCTGCTGTTGGTTTGCTTTGCTCTGCTGTGTCAGGTCTCCTATCTTTGCAATCCAATAACTCCCCTCCTTTCTTTGCATTCCAATGCCTCCCCTATCCTGTTTTGCAGGTTTCTGCAAGCAGACTTGTCAGCTGCCGTCGATTTGCCTTCGTGGGTTGATTGGTGTTGATTGCTCATTAGTACTCCAATTACCCTACTTCCGCATTTCCTTCTTTTCTTCCCCTGACCTTCCTGTTTCTGCTATTGTTTGCGGCGCGTGCGTCCGATTACTTGGGTTTCAGGCACGTTTTCATCCTCGTACACATGCGCTTTTGGGCACCATGTGTGCTCTCAGCTAAATGATTCCTCCCCACCCCTGTCCTGCAGCTTTGCTTAGCAACGGACAGGCCAGATTTGCAATGCCCCAATGTGCTTACTGCTACTGTGGCACACCCCTCTGCTGATGTCATGTATCTCCTCTGAGACACTCCTCGGTGTTATACCGCTGCACCATATGGTACAACCTTCATCCGGCGGGACATTTGCGATTCAGTATTATCTGCCTCATTTGCATGGCATTGACTACTAATTCATAGTTACCGCGCCGAACAGTATCGCAGGCCCTTAGCAACCCTTGCACCTTGGTTGTGGTGTTCCATGCCTACCATTGTGTATTATGCTGTAAACCTGATTTCTATTACGTTGCGATTTTATGACATTTTTATATTATTTCTTTATGTTACAGCTTCCGCACACATGCCGTGCTGTTGTGCTGTGCGTTACTGTGGACATGGCATTAAATGTTGTTATTTACGTGTTGTACATCTTTTGTTATGCCATTGGCTGTGTATTTCACCATTGGCATATGTTAACGTTGTGATACCTGGGTCTGGCCCTCTTCCATAGCTCCGATGTTCTGTTTGGGAAAATGTAAACCGTGTTTTTTTGGTTTACATTTCCGTGGGCTTATGCTACGCCTGCACCACTTCATGAATCGCTATATGCCTTCATTTGCATGGTGCAACACTGCACATGGGGTGATTAGCATACCTACGCTGGGGGCTGCGCAGTTCTGGTGTACGCCGGTAGTGCACGTGGAATTGGATCATACCTGAACCTGCCTACGCTATGCCTGCGCCTGGCGCAAGCTTCATGAATCCCGGGGATTATTTATTTTGTGTTGCTTTACTTTTGTACTTGCACAATAGTTTAAACTTTTGTAGCAGACTGCTGGCTAATGCTATAAAGGAAACCTTTCTCAAGTGGATGTAGTTTTGTTTTGTTGCATTATTGTTACCAGGTACAATATATTTAAACTTCTGTGACTTGTGTCATGTTTTATACTCACTATAAGTATCGAAGAGTATTACTTCTTGCATTTTTAAAGAAGAAACTAATGTTCTCAGAGCTATCTGATCAGAATGCAGCTGAAAAGGAATGAATGAATGAACACATTTTTTTTCTTGAGGATTAAGCATCACAGTACCATGCCTATTGTTGAAAATAAAAGATCTTTTAGAAAGAGTTCTTATTCCCAGGTGCTGGGCCTGTAAATCTATCTCTAATGCCTTATTCTCATTAATAGCACATACCACCTAAGATTGCCTTTTTGGATTGCAGCCCCAGTCTGTCTAACTAAAGTAAAGCAAATAGAAATGAATGCATTTCTTTTCTTAATTTGATCCTAAGCAAATGGTTAATGTGCTATAGTAGTGAAACGCTAAGTTTAACATGATTTTTTTTCATATAAAAATCACTTTCTAGAAGCTTGTTGTAGATGTGTAATTTTATAGAAGTGTACTCATAAATAAGGATACAAAATAATGAACAGGTAAGTGAGTCGTATAAACAGAGACAGTCATTGTAGGCTTTTTTATCCCATCTCATTTTATTGTTTTGAAACTGTTTTAAATTAGCAACCACCAGCCGGTTAGAAACTGTAGATTAAAATTACGCATAACAAATACTACAAATCTTAAATCCTTAGGATGCTGACCTCTATCTTTCAGAAAAAGCCATTACAGCTTAATAGTGTGGTTAAATGTCATTAAATGGATTCATTTTTCAGATCGGTAGTCACACAATTTGTGTATAATAGTTACGGACAGTTAAAAAAGGATAGCTGAGTAACTGTTTTCTTATTAAATCTGTGAAACGTGAGTATGAGGGAGAAAAATGCTGTCCAGGTCTGCAACAATATGTAATAAATGTAAGCACTGAACCTTGTTATTAGTAGATCGAGAAAGAAGCCCTTGATCCAAGTTCAAGCCCTAGTGGGTTCCATGTATATGTATGATCTGAGCTTCCATGATTCTCATAGCTGAGGGTTTTTCCTGTTTGCCTTGCTGTCACTCATATCAAGCAGTGCAAATAAAACATCTTTCTAGACTCTTGCCAGAGAGCAGACTGACTTTACTTGTGGCTACTATTACTTGTTCGGATGGTCTGCTTTTTACAAGTATTATAGTCTGAGCCGGCCTACAGTAAAAGTTACTTAGGGCTGTCATGGAGGCTACTTTAATAGAAGCCATTCTGATAGCATTGATTGAAGAGACTGTTATATTACGGTGTAATAATGTATTGTGAAGCTGGTAGTGGGTGTAGAAGATGGTTTGAGATACATGTCATACATGATTTGCAGATATGAGAAAATGAAATATTTATATTGTATTCTGTTCTTGTAGTTTGGTAAATATGTACTCATCAAGGCAAGATGTTGTGTTCTTTCTCATTCTCTCTCTCTGATACCAGCCAGAGGTACCATATCTCGGTATATAAAGGTGCTGCAGCAATGCATGCTAAAAGGACTATATTCACACCTGTAGCTAGTCTGCAGCTTTTAATTAGATGAGGAGTACAGAATGACTCATCCCTTCAAGTGAAGACATTTATTCACAGCCAGATGCAGAAAGATACTTATGCCACTGGCTTTGGTATATCAATCTTAATCCTCACCTTTCCCTTGTTTTTCCATGTCTCTGAGCCATTTTGGTATTCAGCTATACTTCCATGGAATAAATACTTAAATATGTTGACAACGTATTTGAATTTGTAAGCATTGAAACTAATATAGTACATGCCAGGCTGCTTTGACAATAATTTGGAGAACAAATGCGGTGATTTTAGAATATGAAAAATGGCAAATTCCTACACACAAAGCTATAAGTAAAGCACAGAATGAAAGTGTCAAAAACTCCTTGAAAAGAAATGCATAATTTATCCTGTTTGGGACACAGAAAAAATGTAACATTCAGTAGTTCCATTTAAATAAGATTAAGAAATAATAGATGCCAACTCTTAGATAATAGATGCTCAACTGGCCACCTGTCACCCAAAGACAAACATTGCTTCTTGACTCACAGTTTTTGAAAGTTTTTAAAAATGGAACACTGTCCCCTCTGAAAAAAATTCTGAAAATGAAGCAACAGAATTATAACTTGAGGGAAACTTAGGAAAAAGCATTAACTCCTGAGACCCTGATTCAAAAACCATCACAGCTGAGAAAATATTTTTCTAAAGTGAGCCCAGCTATTTGGAATCAACTCACAACCAAAATCAGAAAATAAAACACTGTTAACATTCAAAGTAAAGCTAAAAGAACATCTGATTACTGCCTTCTAACATGCATGCTTTCAGGACAATGGCTAATTGCAAGCCCCTTGCATAAATCAATATATCAGTTGTACATGAAACCTAATAAGTTGAATAAAGTTGGTATAACTTTTAATGGTACCCTTTAGTCTGCAAAATGCTTGTTTCAGCTTGTATTCTTTAATCAGACTGCATACCTTTGTTTGCTCCTCTTCAATGCATTTCTGTTCTGTGTTGTGTCATACTGGCTCAGGTCATGGCTAAAAAAGTGTCCGTTGACCAGTTCACCTATTTATCAAACTGTAAATAAATGACATATTACTATAGCAGTACATATTTTTTCAGTTGGAGTTTTAATCTCAGTGCAGATCTCACTTGACTTGAATTTACCAAAATATAAGCTATAGTGTAAATTTTTGCAATATATTTCTACAGATTACCTTTTATAGTCACAAGATGTGTTGCAAACTGGCTTAGGGATAGAACCCACATGGTCAGAATTGCAGGTGCCATGTCAGACTCTAAACCAGTTACAAGTGGCGTCCCACAAGGCTCAGTCCTAGGATCTCTCTTGTTCGGTATATATTTCTCTGAGGTACAGGCTAACACAGGAGGACTATGGCTGACAAAGTTTGCAGCTGACTGCAAACTGGGGGCCATAATCGACTCGCCGGCTGACACAAGCATCCTCCAAAAAGGTCTCACAGAGACAGATAACTGGTGCCAGAGCCATGGCCTAAAGCTAAATGCCAAAAAGTGCATAGTCATCAACTTTGGGAAAAACAAAGTGCCCACAAATTACCACATAGGTGGTAATCCATTAAGTACGGAAGAAGTAATTAGGGATTTGGGAACCCAAGTAGATTGCAATCTCTCCTTTGACAATCACATTGCCAAAGTAGTTAGAAAGACATTCTATATAGCCCACCTTATCATGAAGGGGTTCTCATCTAGATCAAGAGAGGTCATTGTGCCCCTCTACTCATCACTCATCAGGCCCATAATTGAATACAGTGCCCCATTTGGGATGTACCTTACCCGACACCTGCTACAACTAGAAAGACCCCAAAAGTACCTCACCAAGAGGATCAAGGGACTCAAACAGATGCCCTACGCAGTTAGGCTAAAGAAACTCCAGCTCTACTCAGTTGCTTACTGCCTACTCAGAGGCGATCTGTGCCTGACGTATAAAGCCATGTCCAACCCAGAATTAATGGACATGCTCCACTTCAAGAAATCTAAATCCATCAGAACTACATGCTCCAGTGACTTAAACCTCAGCACAGAAATAAATAGAACATGCTGGAGGGACAGATTCATATCCCAGAGGCTCCCCTCACTCTGGAACAAAATCCCAATCCATGTCAGACAGAGCCCCTCAATGACCCTCTTCAAGAAGAATCTTGACGTTTGGATGGAAGATCATAAACTTACCCCTGGGATCTCTTCTGTGTCACTGCTAGACAGAGGCATGGTAAACTAACCTTAAATGGGCTATCTTCTGTGACCTACTATACAGAGGCACAGTCAACTAATCTAAGAAGGGTGGCGAAAGTCAAACAAACTCTGGCTAGGCTTGTAAATGCCCTAGGGCAGTTAGCCTAGTATCAACCTATGAACTTATGAAACGCTATTCCTCTATTCATAAATACATGTATGTGTTATATTCTGTTATTGTCTGCTTTCAGTGGTTACCTTCGTAAACAAATATGAAACAGTGCTTGTTATTTAAGGATTTTTTTCCACTCTCAGCAGATATTTCAAATAAAATAATCAGACATGTCTACATTTTGTAACTGCTAACATTTCTTTGCAGGAATAAATCATTGTTTGGTGCTGGTGTTGCATAGTGTCATTTGGAAACAGTGATATAACAAATTCTCACAAAGATATGGGACACTAGACCCATGTACAAAACTGTATTATCCAATGACCCCCCCATTAATATTCAAAAACGTGCACGCTGATTGGTCAGCGTGCACGTTGTAAATCAGTTATAGTAATGGAAAAAAGGTCTGATCGCCGGACTTTTTCCATTACTATAACTCTTTTTTTAAGCAACGGAGAACTCAAGATCTCCATTGCTTCATACTGTCTCGCTATGTTAAATGAGTTTAACATAGCGAGACAGCTTTAAAAAAAGCAACAGAGATTCTCTGTTGCTTTTTGTAAAGCTGTCTCGCTATGTCAAACTCCTTTAACATAGCGAGACAGTTTGTAAAAAGCAACGGAGATCTTGCTTTCTCCGTTGCTTTTGCCCACAGCTCTGATGTACTGCGTAGGCATACGCATGCGCATTACATCAGAACTGCCGCAGAATACCAGACAGCTGCGGAAGGGCAGCAAGGAGGCATTATACAATGCCATTATTTAAGAAAAGTAATTATTTTCTTTCTTAAATAATGTCATTGTATAATAGCAATAACCCATGCCTGGGTGTGGGTAATGCTGGATTTACCCATGGTTGGCTTTGTTTGGCCACTTGGGCTTCACCCTCGTGACCAAACCACACCAACCATGGGTAAATCCAGCATTACCCACACCCAGGTGTGGGTTATTGCTATAACAATGCATATTTCTGTCCCCCATTGTAATATATTTTTATAAGCATAAAAAGAATAATTTCAGCACTGAGCAGACATACCCTTTCCATAAATGAGATACTGGATGTATTTGTAGACAGATTCATAGAAAAATAAACTTTTATTGCAGGATTAGCAGTTACTGGGCTATGTAGAGAGATACAGGAACTGTATGTTGCTGCTACACCCTAATATAGATTTAATCCACATCAGGATAGTGACTTAGTGTAATTGTTTTCTGAAGTTACTAAAGAAACCATTACTTTAAATGAGGTACTTAACCAAAGTTATTTTTTTTTCCAAATAATGACGTGCATTTCATTTTTGGACTTGTACAGCTTAAAATGAACTGCTTTTTAGCAAATGCTATTGACTTAAGTACACACTGTCTACCCAACCATCTCTTTGCACCAACATACAATAATACACTGCATTAAATAAATGTACACTATGATGGTCTAGCCTGAACGTAACAGAGCAAAACAATGTATTTTGTTGACTGGAGTTGCTCATTTCATTTGGATTTTTATATCAAGTTATTTCTTTGCACTTCTCTGCAACTTTGTTTGTGCTGTGTGCAATGCCCCTAGTTAAGATCATTTTATATTGTAATCATACAAAGTATTTGCACTGTTTTATTGATTATAATATGCATAAAATAGCCCCATGTAGATGACAAGAACCATATTCCAGTATTGCATTTCTTCCATCATTTGAGTAAAAATCACGTTTATACCAAGTTATCCTGAATTTACAGCAGCAGTCTGTTTCAGTCACCAGTCTATTTAGTTCAAAAGATGACTGCATATTTGACTGGAATGTAGGAGATCTTTGAAAGGACAGGTAATGCATAATTTTGCTTACAAAGTCCAAATACATCAAGGCTCTTATTTTCAGAATTTCCTGCTGAAATATCAGACAGAATTAACCTTCAATTTAATAGTAAGTATGGGGAAGGGTGACACTTGTGCAAGATGTTATCGGTAATTTACAATAATTAAATTTTATAACATGCCTCTCCATCCAGTATGTATTCTTTTCTGATCACTTCAGAGGGTCATATGTTTTTACTGAGCTTATAGCTTAGGCAGACATTGAGATGTTTCGCCATGTCACCAAAGAGTGATGAGATTCAGATTTCTGATTTTAAGTTAGTTTAAAGTTTTAACTTAGGTTAGTCCCACTAGGCTAGTAGCCTCTTTTCAGGGGAAACCTCAGGTGTCATTTGCACAACTAGGGGAAATTTGGCCAGGGCATCATGGAACTTCCTTTACTCTTTTCAATAGGTGCTAAGGGATCTTTTGCATCCACCTGAGCTACCACCCAGGCCTGAGATGCATTTAGTGAGAACAATTGATAATTCACTCAATAAGGTGCAAACTGAAAGTGAATTGCATTTGATTATGGATCTGATAAGAGACACAGTGGGAGAACCGGACCCTCCAAGAGACTTGTGCAAAGTTAAAAGATTTGCTAACTACAGAATAGAGATGGTAGTCGAAAGGTCCATATCACTGCAAGTACCCATGTCCCTCATTAATTAGAGTATGATTTAACTCTGGTATTACTTACATGGTATATGGTAGTGATGTCTGATTTAGTTTTGGTAGTTATACTGCATTTCTCTTCGGAATTATAGAATTAAGAGATAAACAAGTACAGGAGCTTGAGCTATGATGCACCTTTTACTCAGACTAAGCAGCCCATTCAATGAATTATGAGAATGATGCTAGTATTTGGTTACCACTAAATGATTCTTATAACTTTCCTTTATATGACTTGCTTAACATCTTTAATAAAATATCTGTTTCTGTAAATGAAGTAAGAATAAAAAAATACAGATACACTTCATTTGCAATAGTTTTATTTCTGTTGAACAGTATATGACTCAACTACCCTGCATGGTGTTGGGGAAAATAATGTAACTGAGAAAAGAAATTCTGACATTATATCCCCTCCCAAAAGAAAGAAAAATGTACAAGTGGGTTTTCAGAAAAATGTTTCTGCTTTGGTAGATCTCTGGTTTTAAACTATTTTAACTTTTCAGGGACTGAAGTTAAGTTTATAATGGGAGGGACTCAGCCTTGGATTCTTATTTCCAATGTCAATGTGAACATCTCCAGTCTGTAAGTTCTCTATGGTGAAGCGTGGGGAGCTCACATCCATTTGTTTCCATTAGCTGAAAATGTAAGCATTACACTCTTACAACTATATTTGTATTTCTTGTGTGCAAGAATATGTATACTGCTAGAGAAGCTGAAAACTGACTTATAATCGTATCCTTTCTCCCCTACTCGTATCTGGTAATTTACATAAATAGTGAAACACATGAGTAATTAGATAAATAACTGTATAATATAAATGATGGTTGAGTACATAAAACGACTAGCTAAAATGAAGTTACATAAATATGTCATCAAATAAATAATACAAGTAACTGAACTGACAGTACTGCATGAAAAAATTCTGTTTATCCTCTTTAATCTGTCACTTATTGTCTTAGCATTATTCTTGTCGAGGTAAACAAGGTAACTAATCAGGAGCATGAGAAAGATGGTTAAATAGACTGAACATTTGTAGAATTATGATGGACATTTTCTGCTTCGTACTACCCTTTTAAAAAGTCTAATCACCATTTCAAGACTTGCAGCATTTTATTACTGCTGGCACTCCAATGCCTCGGAATGTAAATAAAGTTACTGAACTAAAACAAAATGAATTTGTTATCTGGATCTGTATTTTATTAATTAAAATATATTTTCTTTTCTCATCTCTAAATATTATTTGACTTGTTACTCCAGTTATGAGCCACACAAGTTAGTATGTTTATTCCTATCTGGCAATTTAACTAACAAACAAACAAAATCATCTGGAAGCATGTAAAAAAGCAAATAACCAGATCAGAAAATGCCAGCTTGTTGATAAGGAACTGAATATGCACTAAAAAACAAAGCTGTTCTTTAAATGCACTTTGAAGGGCAGTTATGTAGTTAGCGCCAAACCCAGGGATGCCCTGAAACAAGAAAAGGCCATTAGAACTTATAGGATCGTTGACCTTTGTTTTCATTACTTGATTTGGATCAGCTTTTATATAAGACCATCTGATTAAGTAAAATATGGTTCCAAAGAAGTTCTTTGTATCAAGAACAAAAATGCTTAACCAATTTTTGTTTTTAAAGTAGAAAGGGTAATCTTTGGTTGTTAAAGTGTATGTTCACTTCCTTACTATCAATAAGTTGGCATTTCCTGGTTTGGTTGTTTCATAATTTGTAATGGTGCTTTCTGCACCATACTTGGAGAAAAGTTAGGATTCTTCCATCAAAAGGCCTACTATATGATTCTTTTACTTGTATCATATTATATAAACTTCTTGCAGATAACATCTCAATGCTTGCCAAATGAATTATATTAACCCCTACCCATGCTTAGAAGTCTAAAGGTATGCCTTTTTGCTCAGATAACCCTGACATTTATTACCCAAAATGTCCAATTATATAGAGGTAGGCATGTTGACTGGGAGCTAGAAAAAGACATCAAATCGGGAGAGAGTGAGGTTTATATTATGAAATGTCTGGATTGTCAAATAATGTCTCTGTAATTTATCCTAATGTGTTGTAGTCCGAGTGCTTTGTTGCCCCCCCCCCCCATATTAAACACTCCAAGAACTTTGCTACCCCTCACTGTTAATCACCTTGTATCAGGGAACTCTCTGAAAAACTGATTTTGGCAGTTGTGACTGAAATTACACAACATTAGATCATTTTGTACTACCTGCATTAATGTGATAGCCATACCATAGCCGATGAATGTGCTATAATTCCCAAGCTTGCTATTGTTTTCATGTGACTGGAATCTGAAAAGAGAGGGAGAGCGAAAGAAATAGAAAGAGATAGAAACTTACATAGGAGTCAGAAAATACAGAAATCAACATATTAGTCTTGTTATCTCACTGTGCTTTTTATCAGCATATTTTCCATGCAGAGAAAGTTTCTTGTGAGTAGGAATGTCCTTTGAGAAAGTCTGACCATGTTTTTCTCTAACTGGTCAGTGACCAGGAGTCGAAGTCTTGAGGCTATAGAAGATTGCATTTGCAAGGACTTTCCCTTTTGAAACAGTTATTTTTAGAGGGGGGGTATGATGAAGAGAAAATTCAGTAGATTTCTATTGAAACTGCCCTACACATTCCTATCCTGAACAAATGATAAATGATTACACTGTATACAGGGAAAGCAAACTGGTTGTTAGCAATTCCCTCTGTGTTAACAGCTATGTCATCAAAATATGTGAAATAATTGGGGGACTGTGAATGAGCATAGTGAACTCTGTAAATTGGGGGATCAGAACTACATATTAGTTTATAAGAAAAGCAAAATTCAGAAGACTTTACTCAAGTGGAATGATTTTCTATTTCAACAGGTTACACAGAACTTTAAATATTCCAGCGTAGATTTTGCAAACAATGATGTTTGAATAATGGGGCCCCTTACATCTGTTTTAATTATTTAAATCCCAAGTTGTTTTTATCACCACCTGTGACAGCTGTAAGGCTGCAGCTCTGATATAAGTTATGGGCATCATCTATATAATACATGAGTTTCTTCTGGACCCGCCACCATACAGACAGACACGCAGAGACGGATAAGAAGTATGGTGTTTGTAATACCATTTTATGTCACTCTATTAGCTTCTTTAGCTGGACATTTCACTAGAATAATCTCCATGTGTTCCTGAGAATATTATTTCCAACTTTCCACTATGTGGTATCAGAGCTGGCTTTATCTAATCTGGCACCCTAGAGGAACAGCTTCACTGTGCCAATCCCCTTCCGCTGTCCACAACCCCCCGTGGTCAATAATCAGTGCCTCCCTTCTCCCACCCACCCACCCCCTGCTCTGGACTATTTACACCATCAAGATTACATTTTTCTTTCTTTTCTCACACAGTTTCTTTTGTACTTCAGTTTTTTTTCCCATATTCATACATTCTTTCAACAAATCCTAACTAGTCAAGACTACACTCAAATAACTGTGTAGGAAACAACTTCATTAAATCACGGGGGCTGAAGATGCTTTGAGGTGCATCTAAACAACCTGTTTCGTTCAATGATGGCCTGAAAATATCCTGATTAAGAAAAGAAATTCAGTCTTTTTCTTCAACTTTACTTTTTCCTGCATACTTTCAACACATCCAAACTGACCAGGACTGCACTGTAATAACCGTTATAGAAATAAGCGAATTAAGCTAAGGGGGAGTGTAGGGAGTCTGGGGACAGCTAGGCTTCCAAAATCCATGGGGTTCCTAGATACTCTGAGGTATATTTCAAAGTTTCTTAAACAACCTTTTCATTCAATGACACCTGAGCAATAAAAATGATTAAGGAAAGAAATTCAGTGTTACTGTTCAACTTTGCTTTTTCCTGCATTCCTTCAATACACCCTAACTGACCAGGGCTGTACTGTAGTACATGTGGAGACAATAATTAAATTAAGCTAAGCCATGGAGGTTTTAGACACTGGAGGTACATTTATGACCTTTCTTCACCTGTTTCATCAAATGATGGCCTGAGAAAAATTCATGTTAAGGAAAGATCTTCAGTGCTGTTGTTGAACTTTGCTTTTTCCTGTATCCTTTCAACAGGCCCTAAGTAAACAGGACTACATTTGGACACAATAACTGCATTAAGCCAGGGGGCCTTGGGTTGCTACACAATGAGGGCTCTAGATGTCCCAAAGTTCATGATATATACATATATATATATATATATATATATATATATATATTATATATATATATATATATATATATATATATATATATATATATATATATAGTTTCTGTGTGAGAAACTAACTTCCTGAATTTAACCTTCTGGGCTACTCTCTTTTATACTATACCAAAAAAGAGTTAAGAACCTGTGATCTAGCCAATTCATGTGAGAATATTCCCACACCCCATACTGCATTACACAGCCTGAATTGAAGTGCTTTCCAAACAAACAGTATTTCAAAGCATAGAAGGCCCATTTTACAGCTAGATACTCTTCCTCAATAGCTGAGTATTTCTTTTCTGCATTGTTCGGTTTCCTGCAGATAGAGCAGAGAGAGCACACAGGTTGCTCCTCACCCTTAATGCTTTGAGATTGCACTGCCCCCAAACCTACCACCGATGTGTCAGTATGTGGAGTAAACTTTTTACTGTCATCTGGAATTACTAACACATGATCAGGACAAGGTACACTTTTTATTTCATTAAATACTCTATCTACCCTAAAATACCGCTGCACATTGAGCTTTTCTTGTGACATCAGTCAAAAATTAGGCAACAGTCAGAAAACTGATCAAAAACTGCCTGTAGTACTAAGCTAGAGCAAGTAAAAACCTTTACTTTTATCTTGGCTTTATAGGCTATATATGCTATATAGGCTATTTTAAGGCTCTTTTTTTCCTAGCTGTGGTCTTATCATCCTTCTTCTATAAGGTACCACTAGCGCTTTGGTTCCACCATACCCACTTTACTTACTTAGCATTTACAGTCAAGCATAACTCTTTCATTATATTGACCAGTAAAATTTTATACTTTTATGGTAGTTTCATCCATCCCCAGGTGACCTCTTAATATGTGACTATAGGTTAGCTTTATTACTAGTGTCCTACAACATTTTGGCACCAATAACTGTTGCAGAATTTCTTCCCCCTCTTTATTTACTCTAAATAAGAAGTCATATCTTTTAACCTCAAAACAGAGTTAACTAACAGGGATATTCTGTTCACTATCTAGCCCTACAACCACGCTTATGTTCAGACTTGCTCTTCTTAAAACATCATTCTCTCATTCTGCCATTTTTAAAATGTATGTTGCTGATATAAAAGCCCATTAACTCAAGATTACTTGTTTCTGTAACTTGTCTTAAAGCGGAAGGTGTAGCTTCTTCCCCTATAAATAGTGGCACTGCAGCTTTTTCTGTCTGTCCCCCTTTAAATGGTAGTGCTGACTAAAAATCATCTTCTGTTTTACTTTCTTTGCTGTCAGCTCTCTTTTTTATGTATATATGGCCTGATAATTATGTTTGAAACAAACAAAGTACCATTCCTGCTGGTTAACAACTTATAGGCTTCATTATGTGAAGTACACATTGGCATGGCAACAGCTGTGTACTCAGTCACCACTGGCATTAGAAATAAGTGTGATAGCTATGATACCCAAAATCTAATGAGAGCACCTGCTTGGTGGCACACAGTGAAGAAACCCTGACTATAAAGCAGATGACCTGAGTGCTGCACTCAGGCAGAGTGGGAAGGAGAGGAGGAGTGAATAGTTAATGCTGGCTTTGCTCATTCAGGGGTTCAGAAGATGGCTTTTGCTCATCACTTGGGAGACAAAGAGAGGGAACACAGAATGTTACACGCATGCAGCACAGGTTTGCTGAGAACTCATTACTCCCTGTACAACTTCAATGGTCGCTGGGGATGTTACCGTGTTACAGCATCCTTCTTACAGCAAGAAGCACTAAGTGCAAGTCAAAAATGCAAATGCAGGGAAGGGGTGATGCATGTGACAGGGTAGTTTTTCACAACTGAAAGCTGACCCACTCCCTACTACCAGACCTTTATCATGGGGGGAACAAATGGGCTTATTAGGGTCCCTGGGCAGGAATGCATGGGTCAATGAACTCTCAACTTGCCTAGGGGTACATGGGTCTCACTCCCATCAAAATGAATGGACTACACATGTAAACATAATGCAGCCATCAGAAGGAACACAAAAGTGTAAAGTTGTACAGCAGATGTAGACCCTTAGTGTACCAAGTCATACATGATCAGTGAGATAAAGATATTAACATTTGATTTTGTCAAAGTAATCGTTTCATATTCCTTCTTTAGTTCAGTGTAGTTCTAGTTTACGTTTAATAGAATGCCTTCAGATTTCCATGATGACTTGTTTCTTTCAGTAAGATTATTTATTTGTCACAAGAGAAGAAACAATTTCTTTCTTAATGCACACGAGACACTAAATGTGATGCTGTAGGTGTTTTATCTACATCAGATGCCAGTGTAATGATCCTTTTAAGCTCCTTAGCTTTAATCTCACTGCCTCCTGTGTCAGCATCAGACATTTACATGATTTCCTCCAAAAGAAGCAGGATTTCTATTCTACAGTCTTTATTTAATGCTGCATTTGCTCATTTATTATTTTTCATCTAGTTTTTGATTACTAACTTCACAATCCAAACACCTTTCAATTCTCTCATATTCTTTTCAAGGGAAAATGATCAAAGATGCAATAGTAAAAATACAACATAAAATCAAAACTTAAACATAGGATACTGTCTAAGCAGTTCTAGACTGAAAAGTAATAGCAAAAATTTCAGAGCCCATCATAGTGATGGTTTAAACCTGGTTTTAAGACATGAAAGGGTTATGAAAGTAATTAATGAAATTTAAAATGTATATGTATACAAACTTATCCAAAAAGAATGAACTATCTGACTGACAGACTAAATAAAAAAAGAAAAGATAAACATATGTAATTTATGTTTTCATTAACTATGTTATTGTTAGATTATTTGCTGTTAGTGTTTTTCAGCTGTACTGAAATACTTCTTCCACTGACATTTTTTATTGTGGCATCACTCATTTACAGCAGGACACGTCAACAAATGTATCTATTTGAAGATACTGAAAATAATACAAGTCACTAATTTATATGGAAAGTTTTAATATTTTGAATACACGCACATGCGCGCGTGCGCACACACACACACACACACACACACACACACACACACACACACACACACACACACACACACATACACGCACACAATAAAATGACAGGGATCCATTCTTTGCCCTCTCCTCTCCTCTTCAATATATTGACTAACAACCACATAAATCATTTCAGCAAGCTTCTCTCATACAATACACTGACAATTCTACCCTATTGTGCACTTCAGATAACCTCATACATCTTCAGAGAATTACGCAAGAATCCTTTAACTCTGCTGAAAGTTGGCTACAGGATAATCACCCACTACTAAATCTAAAAAAAATTACCTCTTTTTTTTTCCAAAATCCCATTTCCATGGAAAAAAACAACTTTAAAATTTCTTCCTTAAATAGTACTATGAAATTACCTCACTTACAAAACTAATTAGCATGATAATCAATGACTATCTTAAATTCAATTTACATATCCACAACAGCATCAAGAAAACCCACCCAAAACCAGGTACCCTTCAGAGAGTAGAGATTCCTTACAAACTCTGCCAAAGTAACTCTAGCTAACACTTACCTCTTACCCTCTCTTCTATATGGTGCCCTTATCATGACCAACCCACAACCCTCACTTAGTTCTAAACTTGAATAACGCTGAAACAAAGTTACCAGATTTGCTTCCAAAAACCCTTACCAGACCCACCACTGTTTAGTATAAAAAAAACTTAACTGGCTTGAACTTTCTCACCACCTATATTATACCCAGTTCATCTTAACCCACAGAATCCTCTATACCCCATTTGCCTGCCCAACAAATAGCCCTATACTCCCATACTATTTTCCAAACTGTCCCCCTTCTGTCAAATGATGAACAACTGCTTACCATCAACAAACCACAAAGGGTTGTTAGGGTCAGTCTCTATTCCAATAATATAGCTAGAACTCAGACTAAAATCCCTGTATCAATCAGATTTATCTCACACCTTCATCTTTTCAAACTATTACTAAAATACTTCCTCTCTGCCTCCTGCCTTTGTCCCTGCTCCTCGTCTGGGACATAGCATTTTCTAAATTCCTTCACTCACCTTGTTATGCCTTTCTTTTTAAACCACTAAATCACTTAACCTGCTTGTTCCCATTGAATACTTCACTTATAAACTACTATACCTACTTCTGATTAGCACAACCAAATTACCCTTCCATTACTACTTCTCTGTTAACACTTAAACTTGCTTATGCCCTATAACACCTCACTCTAATGTATTTTTTAAATTACTCCTACCTATCTTATACATCTTTCTTCTATCTGTAAATGCTTAACACTATGCTTGTATATTAATGTTTGTGAACATCAATACAAAAGTTATTATATTGACTACTGTGCTATGTATTCACTGAAACTGCATGATAAAATTTGTTAATATAAATATTGATTGCTTTAAAATATTACCTTAGAGCTTTTCTCCCCAGGCCTCTGCTGAAAAACAGCACCTGTGTCCAATCGGACTTTCCTGGCAAAAAATATCAATAAATAAATAAGTGGTACAACAATGGGCCACAGTCTTAAGAAGTGGAAATAGTACTTTTCTCTAAGTGCCAACGACAGTAGTGCTATCTTTTACCACTGTAGGTTCCAACAGGTATTAGCATTTAGCGGAACTGAAAGAGTTCTAATCTATAACAATAAAATGTAATATTGCAAAATTAATCAGCAGTTTTACAATAGCTAATTTTTTTTTCTGGCTAAGTATCATTTGTAGATCAACTCATCTCGTACGCAGTGTGTTTATTACATGTTTGAGACATGCATGCCAAGAAAGATGAATCTTGGGATCCATGTCGGGAAATCATAATAATAAATTAGGATCGGAAATTTGATCATAATTCTTTGTATTGCATGGAGATTTATTTGCTTCATGTCCTTCTACTTAAGCCAGTAAACAGTGGGGAAGTGGTTGACATCCATACTTATTCCCTGTCTAAGGGAAGCAGTTTATTTCAAAATAATGGCTGCAATGTAGCAGACAGCAGGAAGAAATGGGAGCTGAAATGAAGCTGTTTCATGTTTTGCTGCTGTTTCCTGGCTATTGCTGTCTGCTTTTAGTGCAAGATGTGATTTTAATAGCGCATTGTTGGTGCTTAACAATTGTTAATATTAAGCACCCTTCTAAGTGTTGTCAAGGTTAGGTCTCACACTAGAGTAGCACTGAATAAGGATGTTATTTAACTGTTATTGCTGCATAATCACGGCGCTGCATGCACTACAACTTGTTAACAGTTAATCAGTTCAACAACAGACCAAAGTCTGAAAATGGTAGGTATTATGAAAAAAGGGTCACAATTAACTTACTTTGTCAAAGTATTATTATTTTATGATGAATAACATCTCTGAAGTTTAGCTCCCAGCTTGGGTGTCTTCTGTATGAAGTTTGCCTGGCTTTACTGAATCGGTGCTGTTTTCTAGTAAGCGCTTTAGTTTTTGACACATCCTAAAGACATATTCTAGGTGGGGTCTATATTAAATCTCGAAGACTGACAATATCGAATACGATATTGTCGACACAAGAATACCGAAAGCGCACTTCCTCGAACGTTTAAACGGAAAATCTCCGTAGGGGGAGATTTCCATTTACTTCAATGTAGTGCATTCTCAGAGTTGGTATATTTAAGTAGGGGGGTGTAGGGGGTGCATGGGGGCTTGCCCCCCTGCCTACACACTATTTAGTTTTTTTTTTAATTTAGTATTTTTTTTTTTGGTTTCGATGGTTTAAGACTTTGATTACTAAAGTTCGATCTTTAGTGATTCAAAGTTTTAAACCTTCGAGATTATAATATAGACTCATTCTAGGTGAATTATTGATCTTCCAAAGTGATGTAGATGTCCCTGTTGTGTGATAGTTAGTGGGTATGTGTGGCCTTTGACGGAGTAGCATCCTATCCAGCACTAGTTTCTCTACCTTATGTCCGATGAGTACATCTCCCCAGTGACAGTGAACTGGAATACAACTTGAGGTAAACTCAAAAGTAATGACTGACATGTTATAACTGAACTTTCAACATGCTAGAAGGCATGTGAAACAACAACAAAGAAACAATAACAAGTGAAAATAGGTGCAGCGCTGTGGTCAGTTTGGAAAAAAATATATGTTTAACTTTATTTCATTCACCTAGAACAGAAATGGAAAATATTTTTATTATAAGCAACTCAGAGTGTCTTTTCTTTTATAAAATAAGATGATTATATTTCTTGAGAAGCCAAAGACTGTTTTTGTCAGATCTGACACAGTGATGATTCTTTATAGCAGACTTCATGATAAAATGCACTGAAATCACTACAGACAAGTGTTGTAGCAAAGCAATTCAGAATGCTAGACACTGACACTTCAAGAGCCTTAAGTAAAATCTAACAGAATACTCAGTCATGTGCAGACAGTTCTCATTATGAATAAACACATGCATGGAATGGAAATGCTTACAGTACACTCTTAGCAACTTATACTTCCCAGAGGCACCAAGTGTTCTATAAACTGCACCTAAATAAATTAAATATTCAACAGCAAAACAATGGGCGTGCTGTTGGAAGCTGTCAGTTTACACAGCTTAACTCAAAATACAGAAGAAGAAAAAAATATTCTGTATACTTTGTTATCTACAGTATTTCTGTCGATAATAATTTTTGTGATTTATTTTTCATGGCTTTGTTGTAAAAAGAAAGAAAGAAATAATGCAACAAAACACAGATCATTTTGAAATTCTCCCTTTTACCTTTGTCAGCACAACACAACTCAAACCCTCACACAATGGAATGTCACACAATGGAATGGCACCTTATTGCTATACAGCTAACCAGAAAAAATACATAGAAAACAGATATGAGATCATTAAATTATGTAAGGCAAACAAATGAAACGTTGGTAATGATGTACCTTGTCTTTCAGGTATGAAAGTGTATGTTAATAAAATGACTAGACAGTGCACTAAATAAAATAATATCATCATTAAATAATCACACACCGTTTTTTCCGATGTAAGATACTTTTTTTCTTTTCTCATTAAGTAAAGATTTTTTTTCTAAAACTGCCAGGATGACAGCATTGTGCCAGCCATTTGAAATACCCACACTGTACACAGAGCATCACAATTACATTCTGAAACCAAAAAAAAAAGACAAGCTTGTCAAGCACATTTTGATTTCAGAAATATACTTACAAACTTTTGTTAAGCACCCCTAAGTGCAGTTAAGGCCAGGCCTCATGCCAGGGATTAACAGCGGACACTGCAGGCCCACAAAGAAGAGTGGCAGAGGTTAAAACAGTCCTAAAAACCTTTAGCTACTTCATTTTGCCACACTGATTAACAAAAATGTGACAAAATGAAGTGTCTAACAGCTTTTAAAGAGGTTTATTCTTCACAACTGGTGTGCTAATAGACTTCAGTTAAATGATAAAAAGTGTAATATAGTGGCATTTGGTATGCCATCCCTCTTCCCAGCTCATGACATAGACAATACCCGATTCTAAAATGAGAATGTTGTTAAAGACCTTTGTACTTGGGTTGAAAACTTCCTCTCCTTTGATCATCACATGACAACAGCAGTCAGGAAGTCCTTCTACTTAGTGAGTTGATCACCAAAGGGATTCTTCCAGATCCAGACAGGTCATTGTCCCATTATATTCAGCACTGATTAGGTCAGTTACTGAATACAATGCCTCCCTTTGGAATGTATCACACTAGATATACCAAACAACTAGAAATACCCCAGAGATTCCTAAAAAAATAACATCACTGGCTTAAAATCTCTCACTAACCAGGAGGACTGGAAGAAGCATCCCTTTATTTAGTGTCTTATAGACTCGTGAGGGAAGATCTATGTTTTGCCTTCCAAGTCAGGGAACCAGTGGTTAGGGATCTTTTTCAACTCCAAAAATTAAATATTTCTACAAATACCAGAACAAGGGATCTAAATATTCTCCAACAGCCAGATAAAACAAGGTTACACAGCACCCCCTACCCCCCAACCCCCGCACACACACACATCACCTGAACAGACTTTCAGTGCAAATTAAACAGTGTGATACATTATCTTCTTTCAAATGTGAACTGGTCAACTGGATAGGCATTCACAAGTTCACCTTGGCTTTAATGGCCTGGTCCACTTTGACAGAGGAGGTTCAAGAGGTTCACTCTGAGGGTGGGTTCTGGCAAGGTATAAATGGTTCCATGACCTTGCATTTACTATTTATTTATTTAACATTTGTTTACCGGGAAAAGCTGACTAGGACAGAGTCCATTTTCAGCAGAAGCATGGGGAGAAATTCTCTAGATGCATGTCTTTGGAATGTGGGAGGAAACTGGAGCATCCGGAGGAAACACATGCAAACTCAGGGAGGACATGCAGACTCTGCACAGAAGGCATTCCAGCTGAGAATCGAACTGGATAGCCTCTTGCTGTGAGGCAACAATGCTAACCTCTGCACCACCCATAGTACGATCCTATGATTACTGGAGGTGTTTCTTGCACAAGTCTGTAATGGAAATGTGCTATGACATGTGTTGGTTGTGCTTTTGCCACTCTAACTGAAGAGTAGCATGTGGATCAATGATGACACACACTCAAGCACTTTGAGGATCATTTCTGCGGTTTCACCTTGGAATTAGTAACAGATCCAACTGGATGAACTGCAGAATATTGATTGTGTCCTCTGGTAAGAAGTTTTTGCTGGCCTTAAGGTCCACAGTACACCCTGTAAAGATAAAGCATTATTTGGGAGGAAGCTGGGATCTGAGGACTCTGACCAGAACAAAGACTGGGAGTGAAGTGTGAGTTGTTCTTATGCTGTGGCAGCAGCAAGGAGCCAATCAGTCAGGTAAGGGGAAACATGCTGAGCACCCTCTTCACCTCCTTTAATAACCTGTTCTTAGGAGTCAACAATCCCAACCACTTATATAACAACTCACAAGCATTTACCTTATATGCCTCACTAGCAAAACCAATTTATTTGCATTAGGTGAATACATAAAACATATAGCTATATCCACACAGAGGACCATTAAACCATAACCGTTATCAGCATCCAAGCAATGCTTCAGCAATCCTCCTTTCCAAAAAAAAAAAAAGCCAATACTACAAAATCATACAATAATTTGTGGAAAAACAAGTCTCATTCCAGTTGGGGGACTAAAAGTAACAATTTCCCAGCAATCCAATGCCTGGAGAGTTGTACACTGGCAACTGTAAAGCTGCAAAGAAAACTAATTTCTCTCATATAAACACTTCCTTTTTCATCCACACAACTATTTACATTACTATAAAACCTTTCTTCAGATCACAGTCCTGTACTAGTGTTACATTTCACATCATATAATTTGTTCCCAAAGGAAATGAGTATTCCTTTCACTTGCTATTTTAAATGTAAAATGGAAACTACCTCTTGTACCAAATCAGTGTTAGGAAACTGGAACTTAGCCCATAGTCAGAATCTTTCATCATATTATTACTCTGTTTATTAATCAACTAACCTACACATAACTTATATATAACCTCACTGTTAACACCTTAACTACAACTAACCTATTAAAGATTAATTCCAGTGCATTGCCAGCGTTAGTCCCTACAAAGTTTCAGTCAGGACTGCTCAAAATAATGCCTATATTTTAAGGGGGTTGAAGCATGACTATTTACAGTTAACTTGCTTACTTGTCTGTATAACAAAGTTTATTTTCTTCTAATAAGTTCTGCTTCTACTTTAGTAAACTTTAATAAATTCTTCATGACATGCATCCAGATTGTGATTATGCCATAATTCCTGAATGAAAATAAAAGTAAAACTTAACCATTTTATATCAGATAAGCTTTCAGTTAGTGAAAAAGCAAAGGTAATTGTAGTATGTTTGTTATATTTGTCTGTGGTTAAGTTCTGAATAGGTACGCCAAAAACATGCTGTTACCTTGCTAAAATGTCAGCTATTGCAAAATATTTTAATGTTTACAGTATTAGCCAAGTTACAGAAATTATGTGCTAATCAGAAAATTCATACTTTGATTCCTGCCTAACTAGTAGTTACTAATTTAACATGTAATAACATATGTATCTTGTAGTATATGGTAAAACTGACGCAGTGACATCTTATTTCAAAACAGTCATGTAACAAAAAGCTACAGGCAGGTGCATAATATATTAATTAGAGAGTTCAAAATATATTAATTGAATGTCACAAAAAAATTGACTTTAATAAATCCATGAGTAGATATATAAAAGCTTTCATTCTTAGAAATGGTGGTATATAGTATGTAGTTTATTTCTGCTACATGTAAATGAATTCATGTGTTACTACTTGCTATTAGAACACTCAGATTCACTGCTAGATAACTTAATGCATTATTTTACAGAAAGTATATGTATTTTCCTGAAATTACAAGAAACATAAATTACATTACTGAAAAATAAATTTGCATCTAAGTATTGTGCAATAATTTCTTCCAAATTCTTTTGAGGGGTAAAACAGTTGTAGTTACTAGTTCAATGACATAAAAAATTACTGATTACAGACATCTGAGCGCAATAAGTGACAAAAGAATGGATGTTTTACTAAAAAATGGCATGTATATTGGTTAAATGATACTAGTTACATGCACATTTAAACAAACATTTTACATTTTGTAATGGTACTTTTCTACTACCATTAAGAGACTCATAGACAAAAAATGTAGTGAATATTAGACTAGGCTAGGTATATAAATGACATTTATGTGCATTTGCATCTAAAGTAATGATCACTGAAAATATGTAAAATGATTTTATTGGCTATAATTTTATTTTATAGTGATATTAGTTTAAAGTCTGACGTATCTGTTAAAATAGGTTCATTGACTTTCTTCTTTAAAGCATATGAGTGTCAGTAATTATAACAGTTTAATAAATTCACAGAGTAAAAATATTGTATTACAATTATGCCATGAAAAAATACAGCTATTCTAAATACTCAGTACAATACATTTCTAACATCACCAGAAAGGGTACACAGCATGCACAGTATGTGAATACAGACAGAAAGATTTTACAGAATCACATCATAGCTCACACTATTCAGACATCAGTTTTAAGGGTAAAGCGACAGGTTTATTGTGGCAGGCTTATAAAGACTAGATACAGGATTACCTACAGAATATGCAGTAGTAGTTATTAAATAGTATTCAAGGTATGGTAGATCAAGTTTTATTTGTTACAGAATAATGTGTACATTACATAATGGTTCTGAAACAGAAGCCAAAAAGACCACTGATACAGTATTAATTTAAAAAAAAAAATAACAGAAACATGTTAACATGTTATGCTAAAGGAATTAACTAAAAGTGATTATGAAAAAAAGCAAGTTACAAATAAGATTGTAAAAGTGTATAAAATATAAGTAATTAAGATTCAATTTATTGGACTTCCAAGATGGCTGTATACTCATCAACAGCTTAACTTCAGCTGTCCCGGTATAAAAATGAAACTGAGCGATAAGGTCTAGGATCTCTGTACTTTTAATAATTTCAGTTACTGACTAGTAAGTACACTGTTTGGATGTCAGCAAAGAAGAGTCATACAGAAAATGGCATTTTTAGATCTATGTCTAGAAGGGGTTATTAATGGTAGGGTTCATAGTAGAATTAATAGGAAATTTGAAGATAGTATTCAATTTTTGGATGCTGATAGTTGCCATCCCTCCCACTTGCTTAAAGCATTATCATACAGAGAAATGTTACATGTCAAGAGATTATGTAATAATAGTACTGAACAAGAAAATGAAATAAATAAGACAGCTAAAACATTTATTGAGAGAGGTAATAATAAAGATTGGGTGATTGATGCTTTACAACGAGTTAAACATTTGGATACCAAATTTACAGAATATAGATGCAATGATAGTATGGTAGAAACTGTAGAAAGGTCTGGGAAGAAACAGCAAAAAAATATATGTGGTTATTACATATGATTTGTTGGCTGAACAGATTGTGGAAATTATTAAATATTATTGGTGCTTTCTTTTTAAATATAAAGAATTTTCTGATAAATTGGGTAAGAATCCCTTGCTCTCCTTTTTCAGGGGAAGAAGTATTAAAGACATGATAGTACATAGTAAGTTTATGGTCCCTAATAGTAAAATAGATAGGACTCCTACTGTACTGGGAACCTTTCCATGTGGTAAATATATTAATTGTAAGTTTATAGTTAGGACTTTTGATAAGATAAATGTTATATATTTTAGGGCAAATGGTGTGTTTGGTTGTGATATAATATCTACTTTATATGCTTTGAAGTGTCCTTGCAATATGTTTTATATTGGGGAAGCAAGAGGGCTTTCAAATCTAGGTTATAGGAACATGTGAGAGATATAAAAAATGGTAAGCTTGAAAGCCTTCTTGCTATGCACTTCAAGTCATGTCATAATGGTAATCCAGAGGGATTTCAGGGTACTATTTTAGAACAGGTTGTTTTTTGTGAGAGTTGTACAGATATTAAGAAAAAACGTTTATATAAGGAAACCTTGTATATACTTAAATATGGTACCTTGTCCCCTACTGGTGTAAATGTAGAATGCAATTGAAAAGTCTTAATTTAATTAATACTGTAGTAATTGTTTAATGAGGGTAATTAAGTAATTTTAGAATTGTATATAAGGTGTGGTTATGTGATTTGTTTTTTACTCTTTTAAAGGCAGTATTGCTGAGGTGCTAGAGGTTTTAATATACTTGGTGTTATAGCTGGATTCTGGACGTTTTGTCATATATATTCATCTGTGCTTCTTTAGTCATTTGCAAGAATCATAGAGAGCCTGAAAGAAAATCAACTAGAAAAGGTAAAGAGAAAACACTGACTGGGAAGAATCCTGCAGCTGTTTGGCAAAACGCAGTTCAAGCTCAGGCTTTGGGGCAAGACATGGCATCTAGTAATGTGCTCAGAGCTGATTTAAATAAATTAAAGATTGGAGGATTATATCTACAGAAATAACAAAAGGCTGGAAAAATGGAAGAAGTTTAAACAGATATTCAGATAAACTAATAAAACAGCAAAAGTCAGAAATCAGTATGAAGAAAAGGCTAGATGAATATGAGACTGTTCAAGAAGAGATATTTCAAAAATGGTAGAATTAGAGGACAAACCTCACAGGGGAAAAAATGAGATTTTCTGCTGTACCAGAAAAACTTGAAAGAACAGAATGTATTCATTTTATGAAGGCACAAATAAGTGACTTGACTGGTATTCCACAACAGGATCTGTTAATTGAAAGAGCACATTGTGTGTATGCTCCAAACCTGGCCATGAGAAAGCAGCCAAGACCTTCATTAGTAAGGATGCAATCCAATCAGCAAAAATAGTTGATCCTGACAAAATAGTGGCAGAAGGGCAAAGTATTAAAAGTTGGAGACAGTAGAGTGTTTGTGGGAAAAATATTCACTGTGCACTAGGTAGAAGAGAAACAATTTACTCCAACAATCAGGGAATGTCAAGAGGCAGGTATGTGATTCAAGCTGCCATGTCCAGCTTTCTTCAGAATATTTTTCATGGAGGATTAAAGTAATTTTTGATGCAGAGCAAGCTAAGGTGGAAATACAAAAGTTTGTCTAACAACAAGTGAGCCATCGAGCATAAGGGAACTCTTCTTCCCATTCATCTGATAAAAAAGCTCATAGACAGACTTTGCCAGTGAAACATTTTTCAATGTTCCAAATGAAAATGCTTGACAGGCAGAGAAAAGCACATGAGTTGACAAGAAGAATTGGGAGTACCTTGGAATTGAACCTGAGTCTCGAGTTGGGAGATGGAGTTGAACAGGATGAAGACCAGCAACATGGAAAACAGTGAATAAATGTGAGATGACAAAAGAACAATTACATTTGTGAAATATGGCTGTACAAGAAAAAGTGGAAAGAATGGACGTTTGTTGACCTTGTTAAACTTGTGAGGGGCTGAAATGCTTTTGCCTCATTTCATATCATCAGTGTTAAGAAGGACACAAAGTAGAATAGAATAAGAAGGAAAAAGGTAACCAAGTAAAACATTTCTGTTCATAACATTATTTTTATAAAACTTTTCAAGATATAAATTACATGTTGTATGGTGGGGTATTTTCAGTTATTCTTTTATGTGATAAAGAGTAAACAGATGTTTTTTCTTTCATTCCTCTGTTTTTAGTATTAAGACATGCAGGCATTACAGTGCAAAAAGAGAAAAAAAGGCTAGACAAAAGCACAATTAAGTTAATAAGCTGTAATCTTGTGTTGTTGGGGTGGGGGTGTGATGTAAAATTACACACATCATAGTATATGTAGAGCTCATATGTTTTATCCTATTTTTGCATAGGTGAATGCCTGGATTAAGATCCTTGGCTTAATCCAGTAACACATTTTAAGTGGAAACAAGTGAACATGAGAACACTGGATGTAAAGAAAAGTTTTTATTTGGCAATAAACGTTCACTTTGTTTTTAGGAACCTACAGTTGAGGGCTACATATTTTTCTTTTTTTTTATGTTTCCATTGAGACATGCTGATTTATAGGGCAATAAAAAGCCAGAACACTGTTTTTTTTTTTTAAGGTTAAACATTTAAAGTTTTTTTTCTGAAAGCATTCAAGATGTTTTTCACATCTGGGAGGACAACAAAAATAAAAAAAGAAACAAACGGCAATTAGTGTAAGTAGAAGCATGTGCAATAACATGTTTTAGCATGGATATCCTTAAATTTAGGTCAGATAGTACCTTTGTTGGCAGCTGTCTATTTAAGACATTTTTTTTTTTACTAGGAGGGTTAAACTTTATTATATGAAGATATATATAGTTTTGTGTGTCTGTATTAAGTTAACAGGTTATAGGGGTATTATTGGGGTGTGTTTGGTGGTTTTTTTCTGTATTAAAACAAAAAGTATTGTAAAAAGTGACATGCATTCAACTGTATAAAATATTAACCTGTCAAACATTAGTAGGTGCATGTTTTCAAAAAAGTTGGAAATAGACATCTAAAAAAGCTTTCATATATAACAGGTAGGAATAATAACTTACCGTAATGGCAATATTTTACATAAATATGATGTAATGTGAATGATTTCGCAGGTACAGACAAAAAAGGAAAGAACACTGAATTTTATTAAAGAAGTGCAGTGTGTAAATAGCACTGCTACAGGAGCATTTGGAAAGAAATAAGCATGTAAATTTGATAAAGAAAGGATTTCAGGGTATATATTCAGCAGAATATCAGGGACAAAGGAAAAGGGGAGTACTTAATTACTGGAAGACCTCAAATGCTGATAGAAGAGGGAGAAAAGATAATGTTAGATGTGTGGTAGTAAGTAAAAAGGATAACAATGGCATAGATTTATATCCAACCTAAAACTGCTATTATGGAGCTTAGGAAATTTTTGGGAGTAGTAATCAGCAGGTAATATTATTTATAGGTAAGGACTGGAATTTGATTTGCAACAGTGAGGATGTGTTGGGATGACACAGAAGGGAAAATATAATAAAACAGGATATATTTCTGATGAAATTTATGAAAATAATTGGTGCGGAACATGTGAATTCAGTAATAGGAACTTGGACAGAATTAACATATTTTCCCCAAGGTACAATACCTGGGCTAGACTAGACAGAAATTATATTTCACAGGAATATGTGCATTTAATTCAGAACGTTGACATACATCCAATAACTCTTTCAGATCATGGCCAATAATAATAAAAATAAAAATGCAGGAGAATTAAGTAAAAATGATACACTGGTGCTTCCCCACCTACCCATTAGAAAAAGACATTTAAGAGATGGGTAGTTGAAATTATTTGGGAGTTATTAGGAAGATGAAAAGTACTTCAGAAGTTATAGTTAGTGAGTGGGATAAAATGAAAATGTAAATTAAAAATATGGATTAATAAAAGAAAAAGAGATATGGTTAAGAAGTAACAAGAATTATTTAGAGGGGCTGACAAAGGATGAAGTATTGCAGAATATAAGGAATCTCACAGAATAAGAACAGGCACAACTGCAGAATGCTAAGGAGAAAATATGGGAGTTCCTGGATAATATGTATAAGTTTAGAAAGATTGCTGTTAAAGTTTTTTTTTGGGGGAGGTTGTTTTGTTTTTTGATTTTTTTGTTTTTTTTTATAATAACCTTATAGCACAAAAACTTTTAGCACAATGACTTAGGCAACATAAAGTAGAAAGGGTTTTTGCCAAACTTAGGGGGTTTATACCAAGAAAAATAACCAGAGATCCTGTAGATGTATTAGAGATACTTTGGAAATATTATGATAATTTGTATAAAGCAAAGAAATGTGGAAATCAAGAAAAAGCACAAATGGAAATATTTATGGAATAGTTAAATATGCCAAGATTCGAGGAAGGTGAAGCTCAATATTTATCAGTTAAGATAGGAGGAGATGAGATACAAATGATGATGTATAACTAATCTGCTGAAAGGTCTCCAGCAATAGATGTTATTCCTGTGGAAGTATGAAAGCTAGGAGGGAAGAAAGTGATAATGATCTGGAAGGTTTCTGTTTAACAGTGTTTAAAAGGAGGGGGAACCACTGACATCCTGGGAAAAAAATCTGTGATGGGTGTAATACCTAAAGATGGTAAAGGCCCATTTCAGTTTTAAATCATGACTATAAAGTGTTTACTTCTATAATAGCTAAAATATTGTAAAAATTAACAGACATGGATCAATGTGGTTTTGTGGAGGGGAAGCAAACATTTGCCAACTTTAATAGAACAATGACAATCCAGGGGGAAGCAAAATGTAAGAAAATATTGCTGTTGTTAGTGTGTCTTGCTGCAGAGAAATCATTAGACAGAGTAAGCTGTGACTTTATGAGAAAGGCAATGGAAGCATTTGCATTCCCTGATACAATAATGTTATTTAGGAAGATATATGAGGGCTCAGTGATGAAAATCAAAGTGGGAGTGGTCCTCCCTGATAAACTGTGTCTGAACAGAAGAACTAGGGAGGGTGTCCTTTTTTCTTCTTTGTTATTTGGGTTATATTTAGAACCACTGGCAAAGAAAATAAGGGACTCAGAAATTCAATGATATAATTGGTATTGTAATCAAGAAAAATTGGCTTTATTTGCAAACAATATTATTTTGTATCTGATAAAACCAGCAAAGGACATCTTAGTGTTATGGAACATTCTGAGACAGTTTCAAGTCTTTTTCGGATATAAAATTAATGAAGATAAAACAAAGGCTGTAGCTGAAAACTATGTGCCTACACCTGAATTGTTTCAGAAATACCCATATTTAATGGGACATCAGAAAGTATTTAGGAGTATGAGTTAAAAGGATTCTGTAATGGCAGCTAAGGATGTGTGTGAGAAGAGACTAAACAAAAGATAATGCAAAAACTGAAAAAAACAGAAGATTTTGTCTATGGATATGGATAGCAAGATGCAAGCAGTAAAAATGTTTATAGTTGCTTTAGATTTATAAACAAGTCAGGCACATTTTTATCAACCACAGGAGAGGTTGTGGATAGTAATTACTAAAAAGTTGAAGTATTTTTATCTGGGAGGGGAAGTGGGCAAGAGTCAAGTGGGATTAGTTGATCGTTCCAACAGAACAAGGTGGTTTAGCATTACCTAATTTGAAGGGATATTTTATAACAACACAGTTAAGGCTCTTATATATAACATAAGCAGAAACCTACAGTTTAATGTGGAAAGAGATAATGATGATGAGGCAGGGAGGAAATTCATGAAATAAGGAAAGGGTAGGATTTTGGATGCAGATCATTAAGGAGAATAGTAACAGTCGTACAGAATACCATATTCATAAAGTAGCAGAAAGTATTTTAAGAACTAAGCCAACACAGGTGTGGAAAAAGGAAATTCTGCCAATAGGGATGACTGCAATTAGGGGTACTGAGAATAGGCAACAGGGGGGCTGGATTTTACTGGAAGAAACTAGCAAGGAACCAAGGTATTGGGAACAAATAATTACAGAAGAAAGGTAATAGAGTAGGAAGAGGCTAAGAAGGTGTTTGTACTGGAGGCTAGAGACTGACTTCTCCATCAGGGGTTTACATCAGAGCACTGGCCAAGACAAAAGGGTAGGGGAATCCTAAGTGAAAGGCTTGCAGTGGTAGAGTTTGTATTTGAATCTAGAATAGAAGCTGCTGTTAACAAGGAATAATTAATATGACATATTAAAGGTAACGCAATAGCTATAGAAATCAATTAAAAGAGGTTAGAAAATATTGGAAAAAAGAGAGACTGGATAAGCAATTCACAAAGATACAATGGGATTACATGTGTATGGCTCCCAAGTATACAAGAAAGTCTGGAAGATTTAGGAATTTTGCTTGGAAGTATTTGCACTGGTATTTTTATACTCCAAGCAGGCTCCAAAGAATTTTTGCTCAGGTAGATGGCAAATGTTAGAGGTGTGATGCAGAAGAAAGAGATAACTGGGAACATATGTTTAGGGGGTGTAATGAGTTGGCAAAATTTAAAAATTTTCTGCAGAGTATTGTGCCAGAAATATTGGGTGAGCAAATGGAAGGAACTAAGGACATTTTTTTTTTGAGCTGGGATACAGGATCTGAATTGCTTAGACACAACAAGGCCTTGTTAACTTTCATTCTGGTGGCTTCCAAAAAAACATTTACTAGAAAATAGAAATCAAAGTATAAACCAAGCATACCTGACATAATGAATATTGTAATTGAGATAAAAGAACTGAAAATGGGATCTTTAGAATAGGGTAGGAGTGAATTACATGGAAAAAATGGAAATCGTAGGAACAATACATGCAAAACCAGGTTTTGGAGGAGGAATGAGGTTTAAGGGAAGGCAACAATTGACCAATTTTTGTAATACTGAATAGATTATATTGTACAAAAGAATATATGTGATGTATAATGTTTGTAACTGTGAACAAATTAATGTTTTTTTCTTTTATATAAAAGTTTATGTCACAAGTGATAATTTGATAAAGGTGTTTTAAAAAGATTCAGTTTATTGGTTTAATATTTAAAAGATCTTTGCAATTATAAAAATGTGATTTGTTGTCATATATAAGCAAGCAAACAAACCAAAACTGAAGCAGACATAACACAGAATTATAGGTAATACATTACTTGATGGAAAATATATATTTTTTTCACAGAATGCAAATTTTACTGACATAAGTTTATTTTCACAAGATTTTACACTTGACAAGTATATCATAACATGTAAAGAATATATAATTTTCTGACATACAATATTTAAAATATTTAAAATGGTATTTAGGGATGAGTCTTTTGATTTTGGAAAGCAGCAACTGCTAAAGTTATTTAAAATCAATGGTTATAACAAACTAAAACAAAAACAGGGTTATATAATAAATATCCATTATTTAAATGTGTAAATTGGTTTAATATACATCACAAATTTAAGGGGGAATTGTGAGGTTATATTAAATATCTTATTATTTTCATGTGCAATGTAATATTCTTCTTCCTTTCATGTGGATTTTGTATGTTTTTCCTAATTGAAATTATAAGTCAGGCTGACCACAGAATGCATTTGTGCAGTCCACAAGCACACAAAATGTCTGTGTTAGTACAATCCCCAAAGGACAAAATATAAACAGTGATATATCTTGGTACTTTTCTGGTATAAGTTACTACTTCACAATTACATCTTGCCTGTAACAAGAAATGAACATGGACACTCCTTTGTTACTATGGACTAGCATGACCAGTCATCCATGACTTGTATTATAAATATCTGTAAATACATCATAAAGTAGGTTGAACTAACTACAGAGTAAAATACACTGTAATCTTGCTTTTACTGTGAGTGATTGTACCATCTTGTCTCGTTAACAGCTATGTAGAAAAATGGGAATATCTTATGTATAATAAACTGGCAATGTATCTGAAGCTTCAGAATGTTGTTCTCTCTTGTGTATTAGTTGTTGTTGTGTCTTTCGGCTTTTCCCGGTTAGGGGTCGCCACAGCGGAACTCCGGTCCGCTAATGATTGGCAGTTGATTTTTACATGCCGGGTTGCCAGCCCTGACACACAACCTTCAATGAAGGTATGCCCATTCACGCATGTCTCCACACAGAAGACGTTCTAGCTGAGAATCGAACAAGACAACGTCTTACTGTGAGGCGACAACGCTACTGCAGCACCACCACCGCAAATCTCTCTAAAGTCCTAAAATCTAACAACTCTTACTTGCAAGCTGCTTCAGGAAAGAGATTGCCTTCCATTAGATAATAAACTATATATTAGGGATGAAAACACTGGTGTGTTACGACTTTGGCCAGGGCATCAGGGAACTTCCCCTACTCATTTTGATAAGTGTCATGGGATATTTTTCATTCATATGGCTACCAGGCAGATAAGGCCACAGTCAGTTTAATGTCTTATCCAAAAGGTGACATACTCAGGAGCATAGCAACCCCCCCCCCCCCATGTTGCACTGCAGTGTCAGTATTGGAAAATGAATCCAAGTCGCTGGAATGAGAATAGTATGCACAGCCTTCTGATCTTCCAGCACAAAAGTGGGTATGCTGCCTACAGAGCTACTGACAACTTCTTTTTCTAATACTGTTATATTATGGGATGATGGTAAAGGAATAAAGGTCAGTCTGTATACTAGTTTTGGAAGCAGAAATGATGGCTGCTGCTTTTCCAGCTTTGGATATAAGAAAACATGAGATTTTCTAGGAGATTTGTATTAGAGTAAGTAGTTTTTCTACCTGAATTTCTGGATAGGTGGTGAAGATAAGACACTGGACAAGAATAATAACCATGTATCTTGGGTGAACTGTGCATGATTGTTATTTGCCAGAAGAGCCCAAAAAGAAGATAACTGGTAGCTTCCTTGAGTTTATGATTTGTAATAAAAAGCATCACAGCTGTCTCAGCTGTGTTTATAGTAAGCTTGTCAGTGGTTAACTAATTCTATAACAAGATAATGTAATCTTGTATGGTAGAAGGTATAATGCCTGTAACAGTATCGGCTTTAGTACTGACCATATCATCAGCATACAGAATATAGTTAAGTTGATGGAGTTCTCAGGAGAAGCCATTGATGGATAAGGAAAAAAATAACATAAAGGGCCAAGTGCTGACCCTTGAGGGATGTCTTTACTAATGTCACCTACATCAGATGCATCTGTGACTCCTGTGAGCCTGAACAACTGCTTAAGTAGTCCTTAAGCCATAACATAGCTTTATCAGAGAAACCAGAAGCAGTTAATTTGTTACATAGTAATGATCAGCTGAATTAAAGGGTCTTTTCTGTCAAGAAACATGGCTCCTGTAAGTAGGATATTGTTCAGATTGCTATATATGTGATTAATCAGCGTGTATATGGCTCTCACTTTACAATACTTTGGGTGGAAGCCATGCTGTTTGTCAGAAGGCATGTCCTACTGCAGAATCTAGTCTAACATCTGTTCATAAATTAATTTTTCAAGTATTTTTGCAAGTGGGCATACATTGGCAACTGGTCTATAGTCTGAGACAGCTGTGGTAGTGGGAAATCATTGGGAGAGGCATTATGAGTATGTGTTTGAAAGTGTAAAGCACGGTCTTAGTGCTAACAGACAAGTTCTAGATGTATGCAAATTGTCTACACAGTATTTAACTTCTGAACTTTAATACCTGTGGACGTACAGAATGAAAGGAATTCAAGTACAGTCTAAACTATCAAACAACTTTTGCCCCTTTCCTTTTATTTATAGTTTTAAAATAGAAGGCTGAGTATCCTAAGTATGCATGAAAGGATGTGGATGGTGTTGCAGGTTGTATATTTGGGAAGATCAAATCATTGGCAAGTGAACATTTTGAGTATATCACCAGTGTGGATTCTTTACAGAGGCCCATCATAAACATCGGTCTTTTACACAATCTTCATCATCATAGGTTCATAGGTGTATACTAAGGCTTTTAGAATTCTAACCACACAGCCCAGTCATTTTTATTTACTTAACATTTGTTTATTGGGAATGTCTGACTTGGAATGAGTCAATTTTCAGTGGAGGCCCAAGAAAAAATGCTCCAGACACACGTCTTTGTAATGTGGGAGGAAACTGGAGTTCCCAGAAGAAACCCACAGGAATGCAGGGATGACATGCAGACGCCGCACAGAGGGCACCTCAGCTGAGAATGGAACTGGAGAACCGACAATGCAAACTGCTGCAACACTGCACCATCATGTTTCTTGTATCTTTGGCATTACTAGTAGGAGGGGATATGTTAGTTAGGAAGATGCTAGAGATTATATAGAGCGGCTAAGTTAATTTGGACATAATGTACTGTCTGCCTCTGTCCACAAGAGATGTGGGTGCCAGACCTGGGTTGAATTTCTTATTTCCCATCCATTAGTCAAGTTTACTGTTAGGAACAGACTCTGCTTCACATGGATGGGGAGCCTATTACAGAGAATGGGGATCCTCTGTGATGCACATCTCACACTAACATGCCATACTTATGTTGCAAGCAAAATTTAAATCCTTCAGTTTAGTAGGTCTGATGCTGTTTGTTTTATGGATGTGCAAAAGGTCCATCAGAGCTGGATCCAAGGATGCCTTGTACACCAGGCACAGATCACCCCTCAGTAATCTGTACGAGACCAAGTATATCGATAGGGCTTTAATGCAATCCATGCAGGGCAATGTGTTAATGCCCTGGATTCTCTTGGTAAGGAACCTTTGTGGGTGTACCAACTGCTGCATATGTCTGTTCGGGTACATGTCAAAAGGAGCATTATACTTAATGAGAGGTCAGATGAGGGCCAACAGAGTGGCATTATGACCTTCTTGGATCTGGATGCCATGCTCTTACTTATAAGTTGGGTGACAGAGAATGATATTCTTATTACCATGACCACCCATGTGTGGATCAATAGCCAGATTACTATCTACATATTTTCCCAGATCACTGTCTATTGGGTCAGTACTTAAAGGTGTCTTATCGACAGAGTAATTTATCTGGGTAACTGATTTCCCAAAAGGTTCTATAATGTATTTCTTAGCACTAACTTTTAAGTTGAGACACTGGTACCAGTCATTTGTCTGTGTTAGACCCTCTTGCAAGATGTTTCTGTCATGGGGAAATCTATGATATCTCCTGATTTCAGACATCTGCGAACTTGGTCATCCAAAGGTCCTTAACATTAGCCTTGACCTCCAAGAAGTAGACCAAAGAGGAGTGGGCCCTTCACAGTGTCCTGAAGTACTCAGCTGGTGGAGGTGGTCTCACCAATCCCAACTTACTGGGTTCTGTCTGCGAGACAGTTGGCAGTCCAGTAAGTTATGGAGGAGTTTATAACCATTCCAGTGAGTTTGCCAACAATACCAGAGTAGGGAATTGTATTGAAACCCTTAGTCAGGTCCAGGTAGACAGTATGCACAGCTTTCCTCTTATTCATTACCTTGGTGGCCTTCTCAAAGATGTCCACCAAATTTAGTAGGCATCACTTTCCCTTGACAAAACCAAACTGGGTTGGATCCAGTGCCTGAAGATTTCCTATATATTTCATGATCATTTCCATGGCTTTGCATATCAGACTACTCAGACTAATGGGCCTGTAGTTTCCAGGGTTGGTTAATAGTCCACCCTTGTGGAGGGGGATAACTGTTGCAGTCCTACATTCACATGATACAAAGCCTTATGGAGACGATAGTCAAAAAGTGATTCAAGTGAAGTTTATAGGTCATATGACAGGCTATTTAGGAGGTATCCCAAGATATTGTTGGGGCACACAGAGTCTGTATTTTTGGCTTTACAGAAAGCTGCCAGGACCTACTCCCTGCTAATAGTTAAAGAGATTATGCTAGTAGGTATTTCATAGACGGTGGCGGGGAGGGGGAAGTTTGAGCTGAATTTGTAAGGTAGCATGTTCACTATGTCACTCCGGTCAGTGAAAGAGGGTACCACTAACCACCATTTGAGCACAATACTGTATGTTGCCTTTAAGATTTTGGACATAACTGTAAAAGGCCTTGGGTTGTCTTTTGCCTAGGAGGCTATCTTGACCTCATAACTGGCCTTAATTAGTCTTTAGTTTCCTGTTTGGTTTGATGAGAGGGCTCTTATTACAAGAATTGCTCTTCCTGATTTTTAGCCATGACTTTTTTACCTTTTGTTGTAGGGCAGCATTGTCCCTCTTACCAACAGTACATACCAGATTAGAAAATTATGGCCAGTCTATGTGTCAGTCATTTATACAGTCCTACAGCAACATTACCTGGAGTGTTTAGTCATTGTTTAAGTTGTGTTGTAGGACAAGTATTTACGTGCCCTCAGTAAATTCAGCAAATCGCTGAAACAATTTTTTGCTGAATGAGGGTCGACGATCTGGTGGTTGCTGCAATTGCATTGCAACGAACTGATATAGACCTAAGTTCTGGCACTTTGTGTAGTATTTATAGTCATAGTTAATCAACAAAGAAAAGAAAATGTACCTTTCTCATTAAGGACCAAATTATGCCAGTATATCCAGGTCAAAGAAATGAGATGTTGGGACAACTGTTGGATGTTTTTCTGTAGAAGCCTCTAAATCAACTCTTAGGGAGCTGCAACTCAAACTACAGAAACACGGTTAAGAAATATTTATATGCATTGCCTCTATAATGTAGTCCTTAACATGGTTCAAAACACTGTAGCACAGTTGACTAGCTTCAATCAATATTTTGCATTAACTCCATGTCCAGTCTTTTGGTCAAGCAACATCTCTCCTTCCATTAGCTATCTCCAAATCAGCATACTACAAATATCTTGGCTTCCCCATGGTTATGTTCTCCTCGTATTCTTCTTCTCATTTTACATTTTCCGAACATTCACATCATTTACTGCGTTCACTACTATTAATTCCTTGCTCATATATTCCATTTGTAGAAATCCTTGTAGCCTGTTCAAAACAACTGATCTGAGAGGAAAATCTGCATCCCTATTTGAAAAGAACAACTTTCAAAATCACTGAAAATGATAAATTATACCTTAGTTTACACTACTGACACTCATTTACAACAGCCATAAACTGCATTTGTGTGGCATGGTTATCTCTGAGAAAATGTAATCCATGTACATTAGTCGTCCATCAACAGTTATCCTCTTACTGGTCTGCCAAAGTTGTGACAAGACTGACTGATTCTTGCACCAAGCAACAAACAGTACCAAAATCAGATTAGGTCAACCATGTGGTCTATCAGTTACCAACAGTGGCAACTCGTAGGCTTTTTCAGTATATCTATACCTCTTTAAAAACCCAGTCCACTGAGCCATCATTGCTTTCACAAACTCCAGTTAACTCCTTCCTCACCTTCTAGGATCCAACCCAGATGCAAGTTACTCCTCTTCCCTTGTTGTCCAGTGTAACCAACTTCTTCTCAATGTAAGCTATTTGACGCCTTAATTGTAATGAAACATGCTGCACACCCTCTTTGCTTAAATGAAATCGAAGTATCATATTGTTCATACAAAAAAATTGCTGGAATCATCTCATGATTACTCAAGCTGTATGATATAGTGATTCAAAGGTCCAGGCACAAACTTCAGCTGCTATCTACCAACTTCCAAGGCAACCTATATACCATCTTTCCATAATCTGACATGTTCCCTGCCCCTCTGTTCATTGTGCATGCACAGCTATTGCATGAGTTTCTTTCATGCGTGACCCCCACCCCCACTTGGGATTAACTACAATACACATTTTCCACTTCATCCACTGAAGCGGACTATCGTAACTAAATAAAACTCCAGGAAGCAAGAACCTGACACCCTACAACTTTTCTGTTGCAATAGGTGAATTGCAACTTAGTTTTTGTTAGGTTTTAAGGCTTAAAAGGTGTATGCACAACATCAGTGAAGGGTTCCAGCCAATTGACAACACACACACACACACACACACACACACACACACACACACACACACACACACACACACACACACACACACACACACACACACACACACACACACACACAGTCCCAAGCCTTTACTGTTTACATTAGTAAATTTTGCTTTAACTTTCAGCATAGTCTCTAGACTAATCACAACTCTCTCTAATTTACACTGCAAGCACATAAACAGGGCTGTTTGGCAGTTTTCAAGTATTCCAGACCTACTTCAATTAAGCTTTTGTTAGATGCTGATATTTTAAGCTCAGTACTCACCTTTAAACTGATAATTTTTTAAGGTCTTCTCCCTGTGGGGCTGAACCCGCTCCGTTCGCTACGCTCACTCTGCTCCCCTCCCTGCCCCCATCCCCACCCTCCCCCATAACATCAACCTTATACCTAGCCTGACCCCTCACATACTTCTCTTCCACCTATCCCATAACCCCCTAATTATTCCCCTATTATACTTCCTCATTATTGTACTCTACCTCCCCACCCATTTCTAAATAAGCCCATATAGTACTCCATCCTCTAAACTACTTCTATCCTGCTCATATTCTTTATCACACTGCACTCAACCACCACCATGTCCATCACAACTATTACTTTGATCTTGCTTCTCTCACTTACACTCTCTCTCCTAACAATAATCATAACTTTCCAGGCACCCAACATACCTCCTGCACATACCTGTACAACCAGCACCCATAATCCACAATTATCAAGTTACTCAGACATCCACCGTAGCTTATTCACAGCTAATACCTCTGTACTATGCAAAGTGAAAATTCTACCTCTCCCTTATCATACCACCAGCAGCAACTACACCATTTTTAGGAAAAAACTGAGAAGTATAACCTACACAATTTGCCAAAGCACTATTTCCCAGTGTGGTGATGTACAACCCAACCCAGGACCAGCCCCCCTCAGCTCCAGCAAACCTAGCAAATAATGCTATCAACCATAAATCTCCAAAGCCTTAGGAACAAGATACCTGAACTCCATGCCTGGATTTTGAAGTACAGCCCAGATATTATAGCAACTACTGAAACCTGGTTGAAATCATATATAAAAGACACTGAATTTCTCCCCCCAGTCTACTCATGCCTGAGAGTCGATCAACCCAACAAGAGAGGAGAAGGAGTAGCAATACTTTTCCCTAGCAATTACACATTAATCCCCTACTCAAAACCAACACCCAACTTCTCCCCAGCCGAAATACTAATCTCTATATTAAAACTTAACAACCATAAAAACATTTGCATAATTGCTCTTTATATTCCCCCAGGAAACAACATACCAGTATTAGAAAACATACTTGCCTGGACTTCCCAAAATATAGATAATGAAACCATCATTCTAGGTGATGTAAATATCGACTGGCTAGATATAGGCCACAACAACCCCTCAAAAAACATAAATCTTTACAACTTCTCCCAACTAATTGAAGACATCACTAGACCTCACAAAAATTACAACTGGGGCTCCACAATAGACTGGATATTAGTATCCCACCCTTTTAATGTCATCAGTGCAGGCATACTACCTAATACCATTAGTGACCACCACCCAGCATATATAATACTCAAAACTACTCCAACCACAGGTCAACATCAATACAAATCTACCAGAAATTTTACTAAGTTCCAATCATCCATATTTAATGAAACCTTAGCTAAAGTAAACTGGAAACCCCTCAAATCCCTACCACTTAATGAGGCTGTTGAATTCTTTAACTCAACATTTCTAGACATCCTAAATAGGCAAGCACCCACCGCCAAAAACGAATAAAACATAACCATGCATGCTGGCTCTCAAAATCCACCAAAGAAGTAATGTCCACAAGGGATAAAATCTGGAAATCATGGCAGAAAAACAAAGACCCCTCAACTCTACTACATTACAAGCAACTCCGTAACCAGGCCAAACGTCTAATAACCACTGATAAAAAAGACCACTACTTCCACCTACAAAGCCAACATAAAAATAATCCCCAAAAATTCTGGTCTTCCATCAGCCAACTATTACACCCAGGCTCTCAAAACAATCCATCCCCTGACCCACAAAAAACTCCCACTGAACTTGCTACCCTCTTCAATTCCTACTTCACCGACATCATAGCTAACCTAACCACCACCTTTCCTACAGTTAACAGCACCACCACCAATACAGCTGATGACCAAAGCATCCCAGAAAAAAAGTCTACCCTTAACCCTAACCTAAAATTCTCCCCCCATACCCACCAGCACAATAAAAAAACTTTTACTTAAGTAAAACCCTGTACTCTGGCCCCTAACAATCTACCCCCACACTTCCTGCAGCTAGCAGCAAACTCTATAGCTTATCCCATCAGCATACTCATTAACAGATCAATTAAAGAATCCCTTGTCCCAGACATCTGGAAAAAAGCATTCATTCTTCCCTTACACAAAGGTGGCACCAAAACAGACACCACAAACTTTCGACCCATAGCAATTCTCTCACCCCTCTCTAAAATACTGGAAAAATGCATCCATGCCCAACTCCTCAACCACCTTCATGAAAATCAAATTTTATCATCCACTCAGCATGGTTTCAGACAAAGACACAGCACCACTACCGCCCTCCTATCCTTCCTTGATACAGTTAACCAGGCACGGGATTCTGGTAAAATAATTGCTTCACTTTTCTTTGACCTCTCCAAAGCTTTTAATACTATTTCCCACACTATCCTACTCTCTAAACTATCCACCCTCCACATTTCTCCCCCTACCCTACAATGGTACAACAGCTATCTCTCCAACAGGCAGCAATCCACCAAATGGCAACAGTCTTACTCCCCCTTCCTCAGTACATCCACTCTCCCACAATGCTCAGTAATCCAGTATGCTGATGACTCTACAATAATATGCACTGCAAATTCCAGCTCTAAACTCCAGCAAATTACCCAGAATGCCCTCACATCTACTGAATCTTGGATGCTTAACAATCATCTTGCCCTAAATCCAAAAAAAAACTAAACTAGTAATTTTTACTCCTAGGAAAACCACTCCGTTTTATAAAAAAACTCTTCACTATACAAGCCCAAGACAATACCACTATAGAAGTTGTCCCACACACTAAATTACTAGGCATTATTATAGAAGAAAACCTTAACTTTGACCTACACATAAACAATAACATCAAAAAAACACACCAAAAGCTTGGCATGCTCTACACGCACCAACACTTTCTTAGCCTCTCTACTAGACAAACCCTTGCAACTACCTTTTTATTACCCTCTCTCCTTTAGGGTGCCCCTCTCCTCACCAATATCCAAAATTCTACAAAATCCAAACTTGCTATGTCTTACAACAGAATAGCAAAATTTGCCACCAAGGCCACATTCTCATCCCACCATTGTAAGTCACTGAAACAATTACAGTGGCTGGAACTCCCCCACCATCTCTCATTCACCCAACTAACTACTGTGCACAAAATAATCTACAGACCCACAGACTGTCCTGCTCTCTTAACTCTACTTGCCAAATACCATTCCAGCAGGCATCTAAGATCTGAAAATCATCTACTTCTAAAAATAGATAAGCCCACTTTACCTGCTGGTCAACTTCTCTATGCCTTCACCATTGCCAAACTATAGAACTCACTTCCGCCTTCTATAAGAAACACAGGCAGCACCACCACCTTCAAACAAATGCTGAAAAATCATCTCAACTCTTCCTGGCTATGTTCCTGCTCTATAACCTAACTTCTTCACTCTCCTTATATGATTACTAAACTCCTATGTCTTTTGCTACTAGTGACTGATGAGATTTTCTCCATATTTATTTTTATCTTCACTTGTTGATTCTGGTACAATAATACTGATCTCTGTTTATACCAATCTGATTGAATTCATTGAATTCTGCTTTAATGTATATTTTCTGTATATATTACTGTAATCAAACAAACTAGATTCCTGCTTTTATGTATATATTCTGTATATGTTACTATATTTACTATCTGTAAAACTGTTTCTGCTTCTGTACTAATTAATGTTTATATTTTTTCTGTATCTCGTTGGAGCCTTTATCCCTGGGCCTCCACTGAAAATGGGCTCTTTTAGGCCCAGTGGACTTATCCCGGTAAACAAATGCAATAAATAAATAAATAAATAAATATTTACTGTTTACTTTCCACTCTGAGCTAAATTTCAACTTAAACATGGTGCCCCACATTTTGTCTGCTCCTTGTAAAACAACTCATCTTCATTCTTCATGAATTTTCAATGACAACAAATTACTACACTACTGGTAGCAACAATGTGTTGAAAATAACTCTTTAAATTCCAAAAGCACACTTTTAATTGTTATATTCAACATAATGGCTTAAGGAAGCGGTGAACCTCCTGAGCAGTGCTAGAGCTCTCTGACTCTTTGGTAGTTTTGATGCCTAAATAGATGCCCTTGAAGTCTAAACAATAAAGTCAATCTTTGGTGGTAAAGAACTACTGTTTTAAGATACATAACATTTATTTATTTATATTTGCTTACCAAGGTAGCACACTGATCAATATTAACTAATTTCAGGCTCAGCCTGGGTGAAATAAAAACATTTCACAAACAAAAAAGAATACACAAATGTAAGCAATAACATAACAGTTCACACTAAAAATTTATATAAAATTTTCCCTTTTTACAATGTAGCAATTAATGCCACTAAGTTCCCGAATGTGCCTTTTTTGTAGTAAAAAAAAAAGAATGAAAGAAAGAATGTCAAGTAATAACATTAGCATCCCCGGTTAGGTGGTATTCTCTTGGATAGCTCTTTTTTGCAGGTCATTGTTTACCTCTTACCTGACAACCTTTCTTTAATGGAACAGAGTACCAGCAGGAATTTTGGTACTGGGAGAATAGTTATGAATTTCATGCTGTAACACCTGGATATTATGTCCCTTACTTATCTTCCTGTCCAATGTGAACTTCACTTGCAGGTGTTGGCAGAGGGACAGACGTTCCTTAACTGGAGAAAGACAAGCAGTCTGTGAACATTCCAGTATCATTGCTATATAGCCCTGTGGCTGGCTCCAACCTCCTGGGAAGTGGTAAAAACCTCTTCTTTTGAGTGAGAGGCTATCACGCAATTACTGCTGTTGTTAGCCAGTTCCCATGCTGCCCTGGTAACTGGGTTGTGGTTCCTGCAAAACCACATTTGGGTCTGGCTTCTTTGCATCTTGTTAAAAGACCATTGGAGAGCCTGAAACATATTTCCCACAGCTGTGATTTTTTTCCTTGTTCCTCCATCTCCTTTAGGTGCTTGCGGATACCATTATCAAATGAAAGAGCTCCTAAATATGAGATGTCTATGAAGGCTACCATGGTGTCCCCCTCAAAATCTGTTAGCCACAGCCATGTGTAAGTCAGTGCATATTTATGCCCACTACCACATCACTGGACTATCAGCTGTGCTGTAAATAACACAGACCATGTGGTTCATTAGACTAATGGAGGCAGTGGTCTGGGTTCTATGTTTTTCTTCCTGTGGCTCACTGGATAGCTCCTCTACAACATGGACCATTTTGATGAAAACTTTTCACTGAAAACAGACTATATGAGTCAAGCAATTCAGTGTCCTCACTGGCAGGGTAGAGGACATGAACACACACTTCACAAATCTCCCCATTGTCCTTGACACCTTGTATAGCAAGTGGACAACTGAGTTTGGGGGAGGGAAGTGCCGCTATCTTGAGAACTATCAGACTTTTAAGGCACTGGGGCTACTGTGTTGGAACTGTCCTAAGCAATCTTGGTGGCATTCTTAAGATGTCCTCTGAGGAGGAGACCACCTAGTAAGACTGAAGGGCATACATGCATTCCTTCTGTGGTCTCCACTGCAGGGAAAGGATAGAGTCTATGAGGTATCCCCCCTTCTCCTACATAAGGTGGGGGAATTCTCTAACTTTTGGGGTTCTCAGGGGACATCCTGGGAGAAGCTGTACCTCATCATCATCATCATCCAAGTTTTTTATCAGGGACACCAAGATGAAGTCAATATGTTTAGTGTTCTGGGATGCTTTGTAGAGTCCCTTAGGAGACAGGTCTAAAGAGTCTGATAAAGAAGAAAGTCTTTTTGTGGATTCCAGAGACATGAAAGGTTACAACAAATGTTCATAAGAGGTCATAGGCATGGTTTGAATAACTCTATCATGTCTACTGGTCAAAATTATGCTTGGCTGTATCTGTATCAACATCAGTGTCTGCATACTACTAACACTGACACTGACATCAAGTGCAGTAGCACTGGATACATTAATGTTGCCTCAGATGATACTTCCTTTTTTAGACAGTACCATGGTATACAGGGATAAAGCCCTGAGTGTGTAGCAAGTGACCCAAGTTCATCAAGTAGCTCTGGTATCTGTAAGCGGCAGGCAGTAGATGATGGATACGGGTGGCACTTAGCAGGAGCACTGGGTGCTCACCCAGTGGACTTCCAAGCTACCTGTGCTCATGCTACCATCAATGCATTCATATTAAGTAGCAAAGGAGAAATGTGTGTGTGTGAAGGCAAACTTCCTCACAGGAGGCAGCAAACTAGGGCTTGGAGCAGCGCACAAGTAGAAGGGATGATCACAAGGTAAGGCGGCAGGTTGCCGTGCAAAATCAGCAAGCTAGTCTGCTCCCTACTACACAACCGTTACTCGTGAACAAAGGACAGATTAGGGTTCCCAGGTTCCATACCTCTCAACCTCTCAACACAACAAATATAATGAGGGACAAAGGATCACAAGTAGGGGCAAATTTTAAATACTGCTGTTATAAACTTAGAAAGTTGCTAAGATAACAGGTTTTATATTAATATGTGCTTTCTGAATGGTATGAAGTCTGAAACTCAAATGTCTGTTATTATTTAGTAACTTCAATCCTCAATGACTTGCCAGAAAATCACACATTGAATGAGGAATAGACCAAAAATATGAGGCAAATTCTGGACATTCTGTGGAAATCTGGACAGTTGAGAGGTATGCCAGGTTCCCATGCAGGAGCAAATGGGCTATAGTGCTGTTTGTCTAGACAAGGAATACACCCAGCTTCCATTCTGCTTGAAAGAATGAGATAGGTGAAGACAAAGGAGCCACTGGACAATGTTCTGGGGGGGGGGGGGACACAACACAATATATGATGTTATGTGATCCTATCTCGCCTACATTCTGAATGATGGGTTCGGAGCCGATCCCTCGGCTTATGCCAAAGAGCGAAGTCTCTTATTGGCTGAGCTTACTATATCCCAGGATGCACCACCATCAGTCCCCCAGATCTCGTTTGCCGCTTAACTGCAAGGACGTGGTCTCGAGCTGGCTGGGCTGAGTAGCTTTTATTAACTACTTTTTCTGTCAGTTTTTGTGCTTGTATTTCACAAAAGCCGTTTTCTATTGCTACCTTTTGCTATTGTGTTCGATTGAGTAGTGGAAATTCTTGTGTGTGATTGGGTAGAGTTTGTTTTGGCCCCTTTCAATCCAGGGCCTTTTCGGTCAAACTTTATAACTGAACTTTTAGTGTTTTAAAGTTCCGGTTATTACACCTAAGGTTGTGTTTTACACAGTTTCTGTAAGCCTCGGTTTTTGTCATAAGCGATTCTACAGTGGTTAAATTTCCTGTCAGAAATTGTTAACATTATGTCTCAAGCCCCTAGGCCTTCGGGCTTTAAAAATGTACTAAATGTGCTTTTAAGATGTCTGTTACTGATGACCATCTACTTTGTGTTTATTGTTTAGGGCAAAGCACTTGCAGGAGTCATGCAGCGTATGTCACGCTTTTTCCTCTAGGGTCCTCCAGGAGAGGAAAAATAAATTAATTCTTAAAGGGTTGATTAAACCCTCTTTGAAGAAGCCTTGTCTTCCTCCGACTCCTGCCAAAAGAAAGGGCTTCGGCTCCGACCAGTCCGTCGGATCCGACTGCCAAGAGACCTAGGCAGGCCTCTCCAAAGACTTGGAGCCGAGGTCGAACGGTCTGCCTCGATGCCACCAGTATCGACTGGCTCGGAGCCGATGGCTGGGGCATCGAGAGGCGGGTCACCGCCGGCTCCACTGCTCTCGGAGCCGACAAGGTCGCCCGCTCAGACACTTCCTCCTCGGCGCCAAGTCTACCTCGGCACCGATGGAATCTGGTGTGTGCCTCGGCGCCGATTCTCATCGAGTCGCCTCGGAGCCGGTCCCCTAGTCCCTTAGGGCCGAGGGAGAGGTCTTCTCGAACCCGTTCTGTTTCCTCTCGGTCTTCGAGAATGTCGGATTCTGATATAGACAGGGTGCTCCAAAGACTTTTCCAGTCCCCAGTCTTCTTTGTTTCGCTCCGACCCAGTTGGCTTCGGAGCCGACGGCCATGACCCACCCCATTGTTATTCCTCCTCCGACTGCTTCGGAGCAGGTGCTCTTGGAGCCGGTGGAGATCTCAGGGTCGGCTCCGACCCTTACTCCAACCCGGGCCCTCGGGTCCGAGTTTGGTACGCGGACTTCTTCGGCTGGACCCGAGGGTGATGTTTCGGGACCGATGCTGTTCCGAGCCTCCCTCTCCTGCGGGACTTCCGTCTACTATCATGGCCCCGGAGACTGGACGCTCCCAGGATTCTGGAGGTCCGGCTTTCAGAGCCATGAGGAGTGCCTTGGCCAAATCCTCTTCGGCCATCTCTCCGGTTTTACCAGCACCTTCCCTGGGCGTGGAGACTGGGTCTTTGGTAGTTCCCCTGTCTGTGGCCAGCGGAGCCCCGAGGCCTGAGGTTACCCCCAGTGGGGGTTCCCCTCTTCCTGAGGGTTCTTCGGAGTCATCTCCAGAGGAACCCCCAAGGAAGAGATCGTGCAAGAGGAAGCACGTGGACTCCGAGTCTATCACATCGGACACGGATATGGATGATGCAGAGGGGTCCCCTAAGTCGTCCTCGGATGATGTCTCCTTTGCAGACATCTTAGAGATCCTCAAACAACGAGGCGGCTGGATGTCCAAACCCCCCTCTGCACGCATCAGTGCTCCTCAAGGCCTTTGGGGCTCAGCCCTCCGCCCCCTGGGTATCTCCGCCCTTGACGAGCTTCTGGATTTAGTTTGTCGGAACACCCGGATACTGTGGAACCAGTCCCTTCTCGTCCAAACAAATTCTTATCTGCTCCCCGAGAAGGAGTTCCTTACTAAAGGCGTGGCTGTAGATGCCATGGTGGTGGCATCTGCTACACAGCAGGACGTGGCAGAGGCTTCAACGTCCATCCATCCTCCTAATAAGGAGTCTAGGAGTATGGATAGGCGGGAAGCGCACCCTGACTTCAGCGGCCTTTACCTTAAGGTCTCTGAATTATTTGGCACATTTTACTAGGCTTCAGAGGGATCTGGTCAAGGAGTTGTCAGACTCCCTCTCGGGTAACCTACCTGAGCAGCTAGCCCAGTCCGTTAGCTCTCAGTTGGCTATCCTTACGTCAATTGCTAACTCGTCCATGAGGCTCATATCCTATGCGGCCGAAGGGGCGGGTAGAGCGGCAGGCACAGGCGTGGCTCAGACAGGCCTGGCTCCGCTTGTGTCAGTTTGCGGAGGCCTTCAAGTCTGACGCTCCCTTTGATGGGTCCTCATTGTTTGGACCCAAGGTGAAAGACACCCTTACCCGCTGTGAGCAAGAGGGAAAACGTTATCTGCCGAGGGGCCCGTTATTCCACTCCCTTCGGCCTTATCCCAAGGCCAAAGGAGGGGAAAATGTGGTTCGAAATCTCGCAAGTTTTTCTCCCAACAGCAGGAAGATTCCCGTCCAGAGGCAGAGGCGGGAAATTTTTCAGGGAGACGCCGTCCCAGAGGCGGCAGAGGGCCCCGCAATTCTGGAGACCGCGAGTCCTTTCGTGGCTCTTCAGCCTCCCACACGACATGAGGGATTGCCCGGCTGTGCTGCTCGGAGCCAGTCGGGTGTCGTTTGCCAAGCACCTAAAAGCCTGGGAGTCAATCACTCAGGACAGATGGGTGCTTCGGATAGTGCCGGAGGTTACACCATCCCATTCAAATACTCACCCCTCCGTCCAAGAGAATCCCGGACCCACCACCCAGTCAAAGGGAAATAGCAGCCGCAGAAGCTTCAAAGCTGCTACAAAAGGAGTCATCCAACCGGTCCCCACAGACCAAATCGGATCAGGAAATTACTCCAGGTTCTTTTAGTGCCAAAAGACAGGGACCTGAGACCAATATTGGATCTCAGCAGACTGAACCTATCCGTTATGAAATCCAAATTCAATGGTCACGTTGCAATCCATTCTCCGTTGTTGGAGAAGGATGTTTGGATGTGCTCCATAGACCTCAAGGACGCCTATTATCACATACCGATACATCAGGCGTCCAGAAGGTATCTGCGCTTCAGCCTGGGAGCCAGTCATTACCAATTTTGTGCTCTGCCCTTTGGTCTCACCACAGCCCCCAGGGTGTTCACCAAGTGTTTGGCAGTAGTGACGGCTCACCTGAGGAGCCTTGGATTCCAAGTGTTTCCCTATCTCGACGACTGGCTCCTGACTGCCACCACCAGGCATCTACTTATGGACAACCTCAAAGCCACCATCTCCTGGGTGTTTCCTGGGGATTACATTCAATTGGTCAAAGTCTGTCTTGCTGCCCTCTCAGCGCATAAAGTTTATAGGAGCAGAGATAGACTCAAGATTGATGCGTGTCTTTCTTCCTGCCGAAAGGATCCGAACCTTACAGGGCCAAGTTCAAGCTCTGATCTCGAGATCCAAAGCCCCAGCCAGGATGGTCCTACAGGTTCTAGGCTCAATGTCTGCCACGGTACTTTTAGTTCCTCTAGCAAGGTTACACATGAGGATTCTTCAGTGGCTCTTATCAACTCAATGGACCTTTCAAGATCTCCCCCTCAATCATCACATCATGATTACGGAAATATGCAAAAGGGACCTGCGCTGGTGGCTTCAGACATCCAACTTGGATCAGGGAAAACCCTTTGTTCTCCCTCCAGCGGTTACCCTGACGACAGATGCCTCCCAGATAGGGTGGGGGGGGCATTGTCTGGGCAGGCTAGTTCAGGGCTCCTGGCTTCCCCCCGAAGCTCTTCTCCACATCAACGTGTTGGAGATGAGGGCTGTACTTCTATCCCTACAGGCCTTACACAAGTTCCTTCCTCAGGGCATCGTCGCCATCCACACAGACAACATGTCGGTGGTTTGGTATCTGAACAAACAAGGAGGGACCAGATCGTATCCCCTTTGCAGAGAGGCCATGAGAGTGTGGGAATGGGCTGTAGCTACCAACCGCTTCTTGGTAGCGACCCACATCCCGGGAAAGTCAAATGTATTGGCGGACAAATTAAGCAGGACAATTCTCTCTCCTCACGAATGGTCTCTAAACCGCACAGTAGCAGCCCAGGTTTTCAAGAGATGGGGACCTATTTGCGACTCCACAAAACACCAAGTGCCAAAGGTTCTTCTCCTTGATTCCACATCAGGAAGTACCGGCCATGGATGCTCTAGCTCAATCCTGGCCAACAGGGTTGCTTTATGCTTTTCCTCCAATCCCACTCCTTCCCAAAGTCATTCAAAAAGCTTCTCAGCTAAGGTCTTCAATGATTCTGATTGCCCCATACTGGCCTCGTCAGATATGGTTTCCTTACCTGAAAAAGCATGCAGTGGACGATCCGTGGACCTTAGACCTGATCCCGGATTTGCTAATCCATCAGTCGGGACATTGGCATCAGTCCCTTCAATCTCTGAAATTGACAGCTTGGCTCCTCCACTTCCGACCTTAGTCAGAAGTCACACACTAGACCCGGAAGTTGTTCACATTTTGTCTTCGGCCCATAAACCCACCACTAACAAGTTGTACCTCAGTAAGTGGAAGAGGTTTGCTATCTGGGCTCAACTCAAGGGCTTAGACCCTATCACTGCTCCTGTCCCAGAGGTTTTGAAATTCTTAACATCCCTATTTAATCAGGGATCTTCTGTCTCAACTATTAAAGTTCAACTAGCTGCTATCTCTAAATTCCATGAATCCACGGATCCTCCTTTGATGAGCAGCAGGCTATGCAAAACATTCATTAAAGGTGCGAGTCTGTTAAGACCACCAGTTTTCATCCTGCACCTCCGTGGGATCTTGATTTAGTGCAACATCTCCCCTTTGAACCGGCTGCTACATGATTAAAATATCTGTCATGGAAAACGGCATTCTTAGTGGCTATTACTTCAGCAAGAAGAGTCTCAGAGCTTCAAGCCCTGTCTATTAAACCACCATATCTGATTTTCCACAAAGATAGAGTATCTCTTAGGCCTAATCCATCCTTTGTCCCAAAGGTCTGCTCTAGTTTCTGTCTTCAACAATCTCTAGAACTACCAGTTTTCTTTCCAAAATTCTCTAATGAGGCAGAATACACTCTCCATAAATTGGATGTTCACAGGCAATTACGCTTCTATTTAGCCAGGACCCAGCAACCGTAAGTCAGACCAGTTGTTTGTGTCCTTCTCAGATAATAAATTGGGCCAAACCATCACAAAAGCTACAATCTCAAAATGGATCAGAGATTGCATAACTCAGGCCTATTCTTCTTCAAATAAGCAACTCATCATCTATCAAAGCTCATTCTACCAGAGCTATGGCTACTTCTATAGCTTTTCATTCCAAGCTCGCTATTTCGGAAATTTGTGCTGCGGCTACTTGGTCCAACCCACTTTTCATTTCCCACTACAAATTGGATGTGGCATCTAAAGGACGAGCTTCATTTGGTTCCACGGTACTCAGGAGTGTTTTCCAGTGAGCCACCCAGGATTCAGGTGCTAGGGACGCTGTCCCATCATTCAGAATGTAGGCAAGATAGGATCACATAACATCTTTTAGTTATGTACTCACCATAACTTCAGATGTTTGGGATCCATCTCATTCCTGATACCCACCCTCCTTCCCCTGCCTTGCAGATCAGAAGAGATAGAACGGTTTTGAGCTCCACTGTTTTATCTTGTTTCATCTGACGATGTTATATAAGCAGGGTATGCATGTGTGCATGTATGCGGACAAACTAGATCTGGGGGACTGATGGTGGTGCATCCTGGGATATAGTAAGCTCAGCCAATAAGAGACTTCGCTCTTTGGCATAAGTCGGAGCCGAGGGATCGGCTCCGAACCCATCATTCAGAATGTAGGCGAGATGGATCCCAAACATCTGAAGTTATGGTGAGTACATAACTAAAAGTTATCAGTATTAACCAAGCCAAGGCCTTTAACACCATATGATATAGTTATCACAGACAAGCTCTGGTTAAGCTTAACATACGCTCCTATGTTTCTTGCTAGATAGCAAACCAGTTCACTGGCAGAACACAGCATATAAAGATGGAGTACATCTTCTACCAAGAGGCTTATTATGAGTGGTGCCCTCCAGGGTTTGGTGGTTGGATCGCTCCTATTTGGCATTTATTTCTAGGATATCAAAGTTGATGCTAAGGGCCTTTGGTTTACCAAATTTGTGGACAACTGCAAACTTGTTGTCATCATAAACTTCCCTAATAACTCCTGTATCCTACAGGAAGGGATTTCATGTACAAATAAGTGGTGCCAAGTCCATGCAAAAAAAGTTTAGTAGAGCTGCCTTTGGAAAACCTGAACACCCATGCTGCTACCATATCAATGTCAGTTCAAAAGAACATTCTTTTCCTTGTCATCACCTCAGATATATGGATTTCTGAACTGCAAGCCTTGATATGAGGAAAACATTGCAAATTTCAAACAAAAGCTGCTACCCTCCCCAAAGAATGGCACAGTTATCACAGATCCAGGCACATTTGTTCAAAATGAGGTCTTCTCTGACTACAATTTATCCATAGTCATTAGAAAATCCTTCTACCTTGCCAAACTAATTTGCATCCATATATGTTTATAATTTAATTTTTTCTTTTATTTATCCTTTGTTGACTGAGTTAGTCCCACTAGGCTAGTAGCCTGTTTTCAGGAGAAACCTGAGGTATATTTATACTACCAGGGGAAATTTGGTTGGGCCATAAAGGAATACTCCCCTAACTCTGCAGCGTACAGGGATGCATTTTGATGCAACATTTTCTGTCTTCCGGTCTGGATGCCTAGGTGGTTCAAAAAAGCAGGAAGCTGACAAAATGAAAATGGAGGATGAAGATGGCATTGCAAATGTGCTGGGAGCTATTGGAGCTGTTGGTCAGACAGCAGAGAGGTTGAAGTTAATGAAAGATGAATTAGGTGTAAAGCAGATATGTAGGAGTGAGGAGGATAGAGATGAGAAGAGCAAAACGGCAGGCTCAAAGGAGAAGAAGTGGTACAGGCATGTAATCCAGATTCTGAGGAATTATTTCAACAAAATATTTTTTTAATGGAACCAACAACACATAAGTGTGCTGTTACAACCCTTCAGTCGGGGGGGGGGGTTGTGGGATGTGTATCTAAAGGAATTAATTGAACAGAATGAACCAGAAAGCGAAAAGACAGTATCATGGGGTGAAATAATAGAAAGAATACAAGAAGAGGAAGTACAATAAATAAGGGCAGAAAAGAAGAAATTGTGCACATACTTAAAAAAGTGAAAGAAAATTTATTTATTTATTTTTATTTTATTTTACATTTGTTGACCGGGATAGTCCGACTGGATACATGTCCTTTTTCAGCAGAGGCCTGGGGAGAAAAGTTCTAGACATACATAGAACAAACAATTACATAATTGCATAATTACATATAAACAAAGTTTGCAAATTCAGGGCATTGATACATACATTAAAAGGATATTAAATGTCAAACAGACTAACATAGTAGTAGAATTAGTAGACTGCAGACATAACAGTACTGACTTTAGACTTTTTTTTAATTGAGTTAGTGTGTTCTGAAGAAAGGTCAGTAGGAAGAGAGTTTCAAGTTTTGCCAACAGAGTTGGCAGATAGAGATTCCCCAGCTGAGTTGTTGGTTTTAAAAGTTTGAACTAGTAGTCTGTCAGATGAGCGAACTGTCTTGAGGTTACTGTAGGGGGTGATGAGGTTTTTAAGTGCAGGCACATTTTCGGGGTGGTAGAGAACCTTATGTGCTACTATTAGTTGGTTAACCTGAAGCAGGTTAGACAGTTCAAGCCATCCTAGCTGATTTAGGTTAAGGCAGTGATGAGTTCTGTAGGCTGCACCAATAGCAAATCTAGCAATGTAATTATAGCAGCTTGTAAGTTTGTTAAGGTCAGTTTTACTCAGGTTTATGAATAAAGAGGAGGCACAGAGGAGGATGGAGAGTAGATGTGTATGAGCAATTACAGTTCTAGCTAGTGGCATTATGAATGGCTTAATTTTGTATAGTGAGTCAAGTTTTTTATTAACTGTTTTAATAGTTTTATTAATATGCAAATCAAACTTAAGGTTACTGTCTACTATTACCCCGAAGAGTTTAGTAGAGGGATCTGGTGAAATAATGGTGCCATTGTTAGACTTTAAAGTAATAGTTGGTAAGAAGACCTACGAGTGGGGGAGAAAAGTAGCAGCTTGGTTTTGTTAGGATTTAACATGAGATGAAGATTAAGGAGCCAATGTTCAACTGTGTTGAAGGTATTTTGGGTTGAAGTCTGCAGATCTATAGGGGAGGTGGCCGAGCATATTAAAGTGGAATCATCTGCATATTGAATGCATGTTGCATTTGGGTTGACCATATACATGTCATTAATAAAGATGGAAAATAGAAGGGGTCCTAATATGGAGCCTTGGGGGACTCCAACAGTGATAGGTAAAAGGGTAGATAGTTTGCCCTGCCATAGGACAGCCTGTTGTCTACCACTGAGATAAGACTGGAACCACTGAATGGCCTGGTCATCTAGGGAAATGGTTTTCAAAGTATGTATGAGTGATTAGTTGGTGGTTTACCATATCAAAGGCTTTGGAAAGATCAAGAAAGATGGCGGAGGAAAATTTATTATTGTTGCAGTGTTGGTTTATGACACTGGAGAAGGAGAGGAGGGCCGAGGTGATACTATGGAATGGTCTGAAGCCATGTTGAGAGTTAGCCAAGAGATTGTTCTGGGTAAGATAATTCAGTAGTTGTTAAAGGATGCATTTTTCCATAATTTTAGCCAGGGGTGATAGAATAGCTATGGGTCTATAATCTGACAGTTCAGTCGAGCTACCCCCTTTATGGAGTGGAATATCTTCCAGATGGATGGGGATGGAAGCTTCAGATACAGTTCTATTGATCAGAATGGAGATGGGGTATGCTATGGCATCTGCAGCTTTTCGTAGATATTCTTCAGGGAGGAGATCCGCAGATAGGGTGGTTGGTTTTAATTTCTTAATTAGTGTTCGGACGAGTGACGTGGAAACTGGTTGAAAGTTAAAGGAGAGTTGGGAAATGGGTATGGTGGCTATTAGATTTCAGCAGCCATGGGATAGTTGGTTAGCTAGGTGATGGATGGTTTATGTAAAGAAACTGTTAAAGGTATTGGCAACTTCTTCTGAGGGTTTTTGGTTAGTAGCCGAGGGAGTAGGAGTGGTGGATTGTCCTGGGTGAAGAAGTTTATTTATACCTGCCCAAAACTTTTGAGGTCTGTTTTGGTGTTTCTGTTGTAGATGACAATAATAGTTTTTCTTGTCTAACGTAATGGATTTTTTGTGTCATTCCTTAGCTGTCTAAGTTGATCCATGGCGGCTTTGTTGACACATGAGGTGGTCCAAGCCTTATTTCTAAGTAGGATTTTTTTGTCCGGTTTCTTTTGAAAGCCATGGAGCAACTTTTGCTTTGGTTCTAATAGAACGAGCTGGCACATGGGTGTCAGGGATGGTTAGGAACTTGGTATTAAAGTAATTTACAGCTTCTTCAAGTGGTAGTTGCTTCAAGACTGACCAATTATATAATTTGAGTTCATTTTGGAAATTAGTGGAGTTGAAATTCTTATTGTTCCTTATTGTTTTATAAGTGGGTTGGTTGGGGTTATCAGCTTTGTGCCTGATTATATGGGTAAGAAAGTGATCACTTATATCGTCAGGTAGGGTCCCTGTCTTGTACTTGTGGGGATGATTATTAATGAGTATCCAGTCCAGGGTACTTTCTTTATTGTTGGGTTTACTGATCCTAGTGGGGGATGATATGACCAGTGTAAATCCGTAAAGGTTTATGTGAAGAGTAGGAGGTTCAGAGGAACAGGTGTTTCAGTCTATGTTGAAGTCCCCAAGAACAATGGTTTCTTGTGGATAGTTACTAGACAGTCAACACAGAATATCTTCTAGGGTATTAATATTATTACCTGGGGAATATAAACACAGACAATATTTATACATTTATTCTTATTAATATGTAGCTTAGTGATAAGAAATTCAGCATTGTCAACTCGGGGAGATTGCAGGGCATCATTTGACATCTCAAGCATAGATTTATAAAGAACAGCTTCCCCACCTCCCTTCTTATTGGTACGGTTGAGTCTTAGAATGTTATAACCTGGTGGAATTACCTCATTGTCTGAAGTCGAAGGTTTGAGCGAGGTTTCAGTAAGACATAGTATATTCAGGGAAAGAACATCTAAGAGGGCATGAGGGTGCTGAATCTTATTATTTACACTTCTACTGTTTAGGTGATTAACCAAGAGTGAGTTTGAAGGTTTGTTTAGAGTTTGTATAGTAGTGGGACAAGTAGAGTTGGACCTAGAATCGACAGATGAGGTTGAGGCAGGGTTTGGGTGGACGTCTCCAGCAATTGTGAGGTTGCATTATAATTTTATTGTGAGCTTCAAGAATTTAATTATTAGACTTTGGTATCTTTTGGCTTTGGGGTTGATATATCTGGTTCTAATGGGTTGGAGGTGCCTAATAGGTGGGAAGTTAGGTGTGTGGGGATTTATTAAGTGATCAAATTTATGTGTTACGTTAGGAGTGGTGGTTTGGCCTCTTTGGTAGTGGAAACCTGAGTAATTATTATATTCATAGGCTGTAAGAAGATTATGGGATGAACATCAGAGGTAGCAGAGAATATATTAGTAATATTTTGAGTGGTGTCATGCAAGTAGCAGAGGCATTATATAGATATTGATTTGTATCCAGGTTAGACAAGTTAGATGAGGTAAGCAAGGGAGTGTCTTTTTAATGACTTGGTTATTGATGATTAGTTCTAGAAAAAGGGTGTGTGGTTTTAGTACTATAAATTTAGTACTACTGGAGGCGGGTGGGAATTAGGGGCAGAATGGGGAGCGGAGCAAGCCGAAGCGTATTGAGGGCAAGCGGAGAGTGGCTTAACCAGAACACGAGGTTCTTAGGGTCTGTATATGCTTCAGAAGTACAACAGGGATTTAAAGTAAGTTGACCTTTTTCTTTTTATTTTAATTTGGACTTCAGAATATCATATTAGCTTTTTTTGTCTATATAAGTATTTTACCTTTTTAGCCCACTGGTAAAACACTAGCATTCTTAAGCTAATTTTTTGGCTTTAAGAGAGTTTTATGTTTTTGCCCACTGGTAAAACAGTAGCGTTCTTAAGCTGGTTTTCAGCTAGTGTTTCAGGTTTAAGGGCTAGGATCTTTAGAAATATAGTTATAGCACCAGGTATACCTCTAGGGTTAGTTCCTGGGAGTAGAGCCAATTACAATAATGTAGGTTTATTCAGTGGCTTTTCAGGGATATCTAGTGGTGCTATACACCTACTCTGGCTTATTAAAACAGATTAAACAGACAGTATAATGGTGATAGTACCCTTAGATGAAAAGAAAATGGAAGCGAGTAGAAAACATCCTTTACGAATAAGCAGCAAGACAGAAAAAGAACCTGATAGGTATGGAATATGGGATAATGCTGTATCACCACTGGGTATCGAACCCAGAGAGGTAAAAGCATTTATTTGCATTAACAAAGACTATTTTTTTTAAAAAGCACAATATATAGAGAAATTTTTAGAGCAATTTGAAAAAAAAACGGAATGATAATCCTTGAAACAGGCATTTAACAGAGAAACAGAAAAGAGAATGTACATACAATTTCATACAGATGCTGGAAAAGACACTTTAAGAGACTATTTAAAGACTGTGTGTGGAGAAGTAAGAAACATTACAAAGATGTACAACAACAGAGGTTTATGGACTGGAGGATGGGAATGTGGAGTCATATTGCAAATGAAAAATGAAAAAATAATACATGTGCCTAGTATAATTATTGTGGAGAGGAATGGGAATTTGGTAAGATACTGGGGACAACCAAAGACCCGTTTTTGTGGTAAAAATGACAATTTAATTAACTGTGATACAAGAAAATGATTTATTTGTGGTAAAACTAGTTATGAAGCAAAAAATGTGAACAAAAATTTATTAAATGTGAAAAAAATAGGACATTCATGGATGGATTGTGATGCAAAAGGAAAAGATACACAGGAGAAAAGGAAAATATAGTAAATGATAATGTTAGAGAAGATAGCATAGAAAAAGAAAATGAGAAAGATATAACAGTAGAAGCAAAGGAAAACATAAGGGAAGAAATAGAAAAAAAAAGAAGAAATAAGAAATTCCAGTGAAGAGGGAGAAGAGAAGTGGGTACGAATTAAAAGTAAAAGAAACTCTATTGGATACAGAGTAAAGGACAGAAAACACAAATATAACAATATAGGTATAGGACAAAATAAGAAAGGTAAAGGATGAAGAATAGCAACATACTCTCTACAGAGTTAGAATGTTATCTATAAATGTGAATAGCATTAAGAATGTAAAAAGAAGATTAGGGGTATTAGAATGGTCTAGATTGTTGGATATGGATATTATAATATAATACTTATATTCATAAAAGTTTTGACAGAAGAAGCAAGAACATAAGTAAACAAATTATGGGAAAGAGAAGTGATATGGTATACAGGAGAGGGAAAATGCTCAGGCACAGCAATTCTAAGTAAAGAAAATATTAAAAATCTAGACTATACATTAGAAATACTAGGAAGAGTGTCAATAGATATAAAATGGAAGAATCAAGTATACAGAATTGTGGCATTGTATGCAAATGTTTTACAAAAGCAAAGAGAAATTATGTTTTGGAAAATTCTTGATTATGTTAGTGTCAATATACAAATATTACCAGGAGACTAACTGTGATTTAAGGCATAGAAGAAAAGAAGGAGCAGATGTTAAAGTAATTTCAGAAATAATTAAAAGTGGAAAAATGTTTCTATGGAACAATAAGTATTGGACATTTAAAAGGGGTTATTTGAGAACAGAATCTGAGTATTTTATATTATCAGAGAGTTTAAAAGTATTGTTTGTTTGTGTCTTTCGGCTTTTCCCGGTTAGGGGTCGCCACAGCGGAACTCCGGTCCGCTAATGATTGGCAGTAGATTTTTACATACTGGCTTGCCGGGCCTAATGCACAACATTCAATGAAGGAACGCCCATTCACGCATGTCGCCACACAGAAGACGCTCTAACTGAGAATCGAATTTATTAATCCTAACCCCCCATCTTCATTAGCAATATGCAAGACTCCTCTTTTCACTGGATTCTATCTAGAGCCCCATATAAAAGAAAAAATGCTTTTAGTATTTCTTTTTCACAGATTATTGGCAACATATGGACACTTGCTAAATATGCAGTCTTTCCTAGTAAAACTGAATTAATAAAATAGACCTTTTTATTATACAATTGCTTGTATTTTTTCCAAAAACAACAAAGCTCCTTTACTTCATCTATTATCTTATGCTATTGTACCTAAATTACATTTTTACCCGTCTTATTCCTAACACAGAGATTTCTTTCATCAAAAAAAGATATTCCTCCTGTTTTTACTAAATCAAATAGCCCTTAACTCTTTATTTATTTAAATCCTTCCTGTTATGTTTAAATATTGATGTACATAACTTATAACTTCTGTCATCCAGACTTTGTTTCTTGTAACCAACATAATATCATCTGCTTAAGTAAACATAAAATTTTTATCCCTGTATTAGTAATATAAGTAGCACTTTTCATACTCAAATTTAAATCTCTAACTACTATATTCATAAGTAATGCAAATAATAAGCTACTTACAGGAGATCTCTGATGTATGTATTTCTTTGCATAACCATCCATCCATTCAAACTCTTACTTTATTTGTATCATATGCAGAAGATACATTCTTAATTGTCTCACTTATGTTATACTCTTCCATAATTGTCCACAAAAATTCATGTTGTACTGTATCAAGTGCTTTATTTAAATCTCCTGCCATTATTTTGATTTCATCTGTCCTGTTTATAAAATCATCCATACTTTTCCTTACTATTAGTAACAATTCATGATATCCTCTTCCCCGTAAACTATATTATACAACTTTCCATAATACATTTCATTTTACTTTCTTCTGAATTATTTTCATAAAAATCTTATAATCTGCTTTATTCAGTACTGTACATCTCCATTTTTCAAATTTACTTTTATTTTCCTTTTTCCATACAAATATAAGTATGCTACTGCACAAATCGTTATACATAAAACCTTCATTTAACCACTCATTCCTACATTTTAAGAAGTTTTTTTTCTACCAATCCATAAAATTCTTATAAAATTGGTATCCTATTCCATCTGTCCTGGAACTGACTGTAAATTAACTTGTCCAAATACCTTGTCTAATTCATATAAGGAAATCTTGTTTTTCAATTCTTTATTTTCTTGTTCTTTTAATTTTTATAACATGCCATTCTTTTTTTTTACTTTCTTTCTGTCTTTAAACTTTTATTTACACAATTTATTACAATATACATAATTTGTTCCTGAGAAATTCTTACCTCTCCTTTATCATCTTTCATTTATCATATTATATTAGTATTCTCTTTAACTGTGCTACTCAAATAAGCTGATACCGCTTCTCTTTTACCTTGTGGTATCTTTACTTAAATAATAATTCTTTAATTTTCTCTTAATTCATTTCATAAAGTCTCCTTTTTAATATATAATATTTTCTATCATTCCTTTCTAAATCCTTTAGAACATCTGTATACATTGTTCTATAATATGTTTTTTTCTACTTTTACATTTGACTGTCTTTCTAAGAATCATATTTATATTTTTTCTTTAAAAGCTAGCCACTATTCAGACAAGTTTTTGTAATGTACAATAGTGGAAATGTGATCTTTTCATAACTGCATACTTTGTTTCATTCCATTTTCATCCCATAATGTTTCATTTATACATTTTTCTTTTTCCCAATCTTATGTACTCCTTATTTTCATGTATCTCTGTTCACATGACTGAATGACCTTGAAAAGCCTGTTACAAGTCTCTTCTTTAGCTGCATTTAAACCCTGTGATACAATAAAATAATGTATTTCAGTGTTATATACACCTCAAGTATAAGTCCACAAATTATTATTCCAAATCTTTTAATTGCCACATTTTAGAACTTCGAAAAATTTCTTAACATAATTTCCTCTTTTTTCTTTTTTTCTCTCAAATCACAATTAAAATCTGCCATTAATATTATATTCATATTAATTACTACTTAATACAGAATTTTATGCAATAAAAATTCCCTTTCTTTACTCATGACACAGGCATACATTGCTATAATTTTGTATACTTGATCATGCCATATGAGATCTACAATAGTTAATCTTCCCATCATAACCGATATTATATTCAATATTTTCACTTACTTCCTACAAAGTGCAATTATACCAGAAAATATTTATTTTCCTAGGTTCTATATTGTATCTCCTCCCCAAAGTTTCTTTATTTGTAATCCCTCTTCTTGTGTCAGAAATTATACTTCTTCCAGTATTATTACATCACATTTACTATACTCATTTAGGATGCCTATTCTTCTAATTATATTTTTAATTTTATTTACAATAACTGAAAGTACTCTAAAATTGTTATTATGTCTATGTTATAGCTTACCAGAAATTATACAAGTATTTATCTCATTTGCATTACCCATTTCCTTTTCTTTTTTTCTTTTATACTTATCTATTTAAACTTCCTTTTTCTGTCCCTTATTATTTTGCCAGTAGGATTCTTTTTACCTTTCACTATTTTCCAGTTTATATTTTGCTCAGCACTTATTTCAGAATCCTTCGTCTATAACATTTTTGTTTCAATTTTCTCTTCATCCTTATCTTTATGTTTACCCTGATGTTGCTTCCCTAGTTCCTCTTTAACCTCTGTTGGTACAATTTCTTCTTTCCATATACTATCCTCACTTTTGTTTTCATCATCCTTTTTCTCTATATTATAATCCATCCACCAATGCCCAATTTTGCTGCGTTCATAACATTTTAATTCTCACTTTTTTGCATCATGACCTGTTTCCCCATAAATATAACATTTCCTTTATTTATTATAGTTACTTATCAAATGATTATCATTTCCACAGGGGGAAAAACATGTTTTAGCTTGTCCCCTATATTTCACAACACCTCTTTTACATTCTACATTTATCATACTAGGGATATGAACAACTTTTCTTCCTCTATTTTCAGTCCAATATACCAGTCCTCTCCACCAGTCTGCAGTTCTCTGTTATCATACATTTTACTAATTTGCATAAATTCTTTACAAAGTATGCTTAATTGTCTTTTTAAAATCTCTTTTTCAACTTCTGTTTGAAATTGAACATATATTTTCTTTTTTGTTTCTCTGTGAAATGCTTTGACCACATGAGTTCCATGGATTACATTTCTTTTTCTTTTCATACTCCCCCCAAAAACCTTCCATAACAGAACCAGTCTCAAAGATAATGTCACAAAATGTCTCTTTATGAATAAGAATAAAAGTTCTTACCTCATGAGTCCTCACTCCCAATGGGACCATTAAATTATCTCAAGTGTCATAGTTGTCCATTTCTTTTGTTTCTTTGTTCTGAATTCTTGCCACAAATTTCCTTTGATTGTTGACATTTCCTTTCCTGTGTTCATCTCTTATCACTTTCCTTGCAGTTTTCTTAACGGTCTCAGCATATGATTTATTTTTCTAGCAATTTTCTTTTAAAATGGCTTCCAATTCCTCCAATTGAATTTTGTCCATAATTTCACCCCATGAATAATCTTTTCCACTCTTTGGCTTACTCTGCAAGGACAGTTTACCCAAGATATCATTCTCCCAACTGGATGATTGTAATAAAACATCCGTCATTGTTTCAAACTTTTGCTTGTGATGAAACAAATTTTGCTGAAACAACTCCTCAGAATATTGTAAAGCCTCACTCACTGCACTAGCATTCACCTCTGTATAATCCACCATCTTGGATTTTAGTGAGTACTGTTCTCCCAGCTGTCACTGTGCTAGGATTGGAACAAACACTCTCTTAATGAGTAGGGGTTCTTTATTTAAAATTCATAATATACATGATATATACATTATTTGCAATTATATACAGCTTTTACATATTTTTCTTTATATTTTTTACTCTTTTAATTCCCTACTGTTTTTTTCCACAACCAAAATAGCAGCTTTTCCCAAATTTCTGTCAATGACCATTTTCAATTACATTTTAGTTAATTCAACCTTCCATTCCCAATAATCCATATTATACAAAATAACTTTTCATCCCATTTAGCTGCATATTTTTGTTTTACATTTTTATAGTTCCCATATTCTATCATATCCATATTTACACTTTTCAGTCCCTTTATATTTTCTTTTTCAAATATTTTTTCCCATAACTGACTCACTCTATTACATTTTAAGGACATATGTTCCATAATTTCCATTTCTCGACAATATATACAAATTCTTTCCTCTGTCTACTTATATGGCATATTTGCCTTTACTGGAAGCTTATTTATAGATTATCTCCATAAAAAATCTGTACATTCAAGATATTTTATTTATTATTTATTTATTTATATTTGTTGACCGGGAGTGTCCGACTGGACGTAGGCCCATTTTCAGCGGAGGCCTGGGGAGAAAAGCTCCACAGTTAAAATAAACAGACAGTAGTTACATTGGATTACATAGCGATTAACAATTTACATAGCAATTACTTACAACGTATTTACAGATGAAGAACATAGTACATCAGTAGACAACTAGAATCTTTGTCTGTGAAGTGCATAACAGACATTAACAAATGTAACAAGAAGAAGTTCCTGCTGTATAATAAGTACTGGCTTATGAGCATATAAGCTTGCTATAATCAAGGTAGTTAGTGGAGTGGAAAGAAAGGTAGTGGTTGGATGGGGAGGGTGATATTAGAGTGGGAGTTGCAAGGGCATAACCAGCATGTTTTTTAGGTGCGCTTTTAGTAAAGTTTTGAAGTGGGTGCATGATGATATGGAGGTAATTGTGGGTGGGAGGGAGTTCCATAATTTGGCTATAGTGCAAGAGAATAGTGCTTCAACAGCAGAGTTATTGGCTTTAGTGATCTGCAAGTGATTTTTGTTGCTGGATCTTAGTGGTCTGGTGGTGCAATAGGGTTGGAGTAGATTCTGGAGGGATGGGACATTTAGTGGATGATTTACTAGTTTATGGGCAAGTGAGAGTTGATACCATTGAAGGAGGTGAGGGAGTTCATGCCAGCCCAGTTCAGCAAGTGAGAGACAGTGGTGACTATGGTAGGATGCCCCTGTGGCGAATTTGGTGATTTTGTTGTAGCAGGTCTCTAGCTTGTTTAAATCGCATTGCCGTAGGTTGGTATATATTGGACAGGCATAAAGTAGGGTGGAGATAAGGTGGGAATTTGCTATAGAAATCTTTGCTGCTTTGGTGAGAAGTTGCTTATTTCTGTATAGCGCTCCTAGTTTTTTGTGGACTTTTTTTATGGTCAAGGATATGTGAATGTCAAATTTTAGTTTATTGTCTATTTCCACTCCTAGCAATTTAGTGTGTTCAGTTGGGTATATAGTGGTGTTGTCTTTTGCTGTGATGTTAAAGTGAGAGTTGTTTTGAGTATGTTTGGTGGGTTGGAAGATGAGTAATTTCGTTTTGTTTGGGTTGAGTATTAACTGGGCATTGGATAACCAAGTTTCAACAGAGGAAAAGGCTTCCTGTGTGACTTTTTGCAGTTTGGGTATGGACTGGGCTGAGCAGATGATGGTTGAGTCATCTGCATATTGTATGAGTGTGCCATGTTTGGTGGCAGAGGCTAGATTATTGGTAAAAACAGAGAAGAGTAGGGGTCCAAGGATGGATCCTTGGGGAACCCCTATGGAGACAGGTAGTTGGGGAGATATGTCATTCTGCCATACAACAGATTGTTGTAATATTTCTCACATCTGTTTATTCTTGCTTTCACAGCTTTTGTTTTTCTTTCTTCTAAACGTTTCCATGGAAAAATATAATAAAACTTATTCATTATATTTTCATACCATTCCTTTCTATCATTTTCTATATTATTTATATCAATCTTCCATAGCAGTATTTTCTGTTGATACATTGTCATTTATATATTTATCATTCCTTTATTTCTTTTAAAATGTTTGTTTCTCTCAAATATCCCTGTATTTTTCTTTCATTATATTTACTACAAGTTTTCTGTTTTTCTTTAATCCAAATCAATACTTTATATATAAATTCAATGATGTTATGTGTACAACTGGATTTATTAAACCCTTCTTTTTTTGAAACAAATAATTCATCTTTTAATTGGGATTAATCTCGATCCCCATATAAAAGCAAACCACATGGAAAATAATTATTTTTTTCAAATTCAGTTGTTATCAAAAACACATTTGCTAAATGAGCTATTTTTCCTAATATCACTGAATTAAGTAAATATGCTTTTTTCTTATATGGAAGTTTAAATGTTTGCCAAAATATAGAAATGTGTCTTTTTTATTTAAGATGTTCTTCCATTGTATTAATCTGTGTTGTTCATTACCAAACTTTACTCCAAGAATTTCTATCACTTTATTAAATTGAACATCTTCTGTTATACCTGAAAATCCCACCCCTTTACTCTTTTCCTCATTAATGCTCAAACCTAACACCTTTAATTTCTTACTAAGTGTCTTAATAGTTGTTTTCATCTTTTCTTCATTTTTGTACAATTAATACAATACAAATAAATCATCTGCAAAAGAAAACATTAATGGAATCTGAATTCCTTCTGCTGTGCAATATTTAACTTCCTTTAATGTTAAACTTACTTCATTCACAATTGCATTCATTATTAATGCAAACAATATACTACTAGCTAGGCATCCTTGTTTTATACCACTTTTTATTTCTATTTTCTCACTCAACCAGCAAGTAACTACTAGTTTTACTTTATTTTTACTATACACTCAGACTAAAACATTATTTTTTCACTTACATCATATTCTTCTAAGATCTCCCATAATACCCCATGTTGTATTTTATCAAACCCTTTACTTATGTCTCCTGTTGAGATTTAGATTCTGCTTTTCTTATTGTCAAATCTTCTACTATTTCTCATAGAATCATTAGAAGTTCTTCATGTTCTTTCCCTTTTGTTCCAAAACTTGTTTCATTCACTAACTTATTCACTTTGTTTTTTATTCTGTTTTGTATTATCTTCATAAATATCTTATACTCAACATTGGTTAACACTGTTGGTCTCCAATTCTTTATATCTGTATTGTCTCCTTTCTGCCACATGGGCTTTGTTGCACCCATACATATTTTTTCAACTTGTATACCTTTCTCTAACCATTCACTAAAAACCTTCAAAAGACATTCTTTTAGCTATTCTTGCATATTTTATACCACAAATATTCAGTTTCATCTATACCTGGAGCAGCGTCTAGGTTCGCTGTTTTTTTTATTTAATTCTATTATAGTAATCTTTTTTTAATTTCCTCATTATCTTCATCTAATTTTCTCAGGCTCCATTTATTGCTTCTTCTAGTTTCATCTCTGACAAATCTTTTCGTAATATGATTTCTTATTACTTGCAGTATCTCTTTTTTGTATTAACTGTATTTCAAACCACATCTCTTAACTCTCTTATTATTCTATTATTTTCTTTTACGATCTTACTTGGGTAAGGTGCTACTTCCTCCTTTATCCCTTATAAAATATATCTTTGTTTAAATAGCATCATTTTAATTTTTTCGTGATTCATTTCATATATATTTTTTGTTTTTCTAGAAATCCTTCTTTGTTACTTATTATAGGTTCATAGGTAGGTACTAGGCTATCTGCCCAAGGGCATTTATAAGCCTACCCAGAGTGTGTCGGCTTTCACCTCCCCATTGATTAATTAACTGAGCCTCTGTCAAGCAGAGCCAATGAAGTCATCCCAGGGGTGTATTTTCTGTTACCCATCCACTCGTCAAGGCTTCTCTTGAAGAGTGTTAGTGACGGGCTCTGCCTAATGTAGTTAGGAATTTTGTTCCAAAGCATGGGAAGTCTCTGTGACAGGAATCTGTCCCTCCAGCATGTTCTATTTATTGTTGTGGTTAGGTTTAGCTCACTGGAGAGCATGTCTCGCAGTGACTTGGATTTCTTTAGCTGGAGCATGTCCATCAGTTCTGGACATGGCTTTGTAAGTCAGGCAGAGATCACCTCTGAGTAAGCGATATGTCACTGAGTATAGCCGGAGTTTTTTCAGTCGGGTTGCATAGGACATATGTTTGAGGCCAGTAATCCTCTTGATGAAGTGCTTTTGTGGTATTTCCAGCTGTTGGAAGTGTCTTGTGAGGTACATCCCAAATGGGGCATTGTACTCTATGATGGGTCTGATGAGTGACGAGTAGAGGGGCACTATAACCTCTTTATTTCTAGATGCGAACACCTTAGTAATTAGATGGGCCACATAGAAGGGTTTCCTAACTACTTTGGCAATATGATTGTCAAAGGAGAGATTACTATCTACCTGGGTCCCCAGATCTCTTATTACCTCTTCTGTATTACAGGGGATTCCGCCTATGTGGTAATTCGTGAGTGTTTTGTTTTTCCCAGACAGGATCACTATGCATTTTTTGGCATTTAGCTTGAGGCCATGACTTTGACACCAGGTGTCTGTCTCAGTAAGGCCTTTTTGAAGGATGTCCATGTCAGCCGGAGAGTCAATTATGGCTCACAGTTTGCAGTCATTGATGAACTTGGTTAGCCATAGTCCTCCTGTGTTTGCCTGTATGTCTGAGAAATATATGCCGAACAGTAGGGGTCCCAGAACCGAGCCTTGCAGGACACCACTTGTGACTGGTTTAGAGTCGGACCTGGAGCTCGGCATTCTTACCGTGTGAGTTCTGTTTGTAAGCCAGTTGGCAGCCCATCTTGTGACGTAGGGGTTTATGTTCAGGCTGGTGAGTTTTTCTATAATACCCGAGTGAGGAATGGTGTCAAACGCCTTGGCGAGATCAAGGTAGGCTGTGTGAACCACCTTTCCCTTGTCTATGGCCTTGGTGACTGTCTCGAAGACGTCAACCAGGTTTAGTAGGTATGATCTGCCCTTAACAAAGCCAAACTGGGTCGGGTCAAGTGTTTGGAGGTTCCCAATGTCTTTGTTAATGAGTTCCATGATGATGCGCTCCATAGCCTTGCAGACCAGGCTAATCAGGCTTATGGGGCGATAGTTACCAGGGTCAGTTGTGGCCCCTCCTTTGTGGAGCGGAATAACCATTGCTGTGTGCCATTCTATGGGCACATAGCCTGTGGAGAGGCTCAGGTTGAACAGCGTGTTTAGGTGGGGGATAAGTTTGTTCTGTAGTTCGTGCAAGACGCAGCCTGGGACACCATCTGGCCCCATTGATGCTGTGTTTTTGGCTTTTGAAAGGGCTATTTTCACCTGTGCTTCTGTGATTTCTGGGACACTACATTTTCCTGGTATTGTTGTGGGCCCTTTTGAAGGTGAGAGGGAGGTGAAGTTTGCACTGAATCTATCTGCCAGGATGTTGGCAATATCAGTAGGTTCAGTATATTTTGTGCTATTTTGCACTAGCTCAGAGCATATCTGCGAGTTGCCACTTAGATTCTTGACATAGCTAAAGAACGCTTTGTGGTTATCTTTTGAATCTTTGACTATTTTTCTTTCAAAGTTAGCCTTGGATGATTTTATGAAGGACCTTTGTTTCTTACTGATACTGATCAGGGATGTCTTTCCTTCTTGGGATTTGCTTTTTTTCTGAACTAGTTTCCTCCTTTTGTTGTATAACCTGTTTATGGCAGGGGTCCACCAGACTGGTTTCCTTCTCTTAGGGGAGTGAGTCTTGGTTTTGCTAGGGATGGCATGATCTAGGCATCCTTGTAGGTGCTCATAGAGTGCAATTGTAAAGGATTCTGCATCTTGGGCAGTGTTATCCTTTAGCATGGGGGCTGTGAAACTTACCACCTTTGCCTTAAGTAAGGTGAAGTTTGCTTTAGAAAAGTTTTTCACTGTGGTTTCCTTGGTTGGGGGTGGTGGTGGGGTGTGGACATCCAGGGTTATTAGTTTATGGTCTGAGCTAACCAGTGATGGGTCCAATATGTTGTGGCCTCTGGTAGGGGTGTTTACCAGTTGATCCAGGGCATGTGAGTTGATAAATTCCAGGAAGCGCTGAGCCTGGGAGTTTGTACTCATGTAGTTTTCCCAGTTAATGGAAGGGTAGTTGAAATCACCCAATATCAGGGTGTTCGGTAGGACCTTCATGTTTTCCAGTGTCTCCAGAAAGGTGGAGTGGTGGTCCTGGGTCATGGAGGGTGATCTGTAGCAGGCCACAATTTGCACTGCAGATTTGCCCAATGTTAGCTGCACATGGATGATCTCAGAGGTGTCATGCTGCGCCACTAACCTGAAGGTGTGGGTATCCTTGATGAATATGGATACACCCTCTCTTTTTGTGTTTCGGTCCATGTTCTGTGGCTGAAATGTGTGGTATGAGTTATAGCCCAGTAGTGTTGGAGTACTGTTTGGAGCCTTGAACCAGGTTTCAGTTACTGCACAGATGTCAACGTTCTCCATACTTAGGAGTGCTTTGAGTGCATGCATTTTGAGATTTAAACTCCTGGCGTTGAGTAGCATAACCCTAATTTTTTTTACTTGTGCTGTTTACGGAGGTGGGTTTGAATTTTGAGCCTTGCCTAAAAAAGGCACTATGGGGGCAGCAAGAGCCTTGGCCATTATTTGAAAGCCAAGGGGTGACAGGTGCAAACCATATCTTGTGAAGCAACGTGGCTTGTCGAACATGTCATCCCAGGCTGACAGACAATGGATCCCCTTTGAATGACACCAGAAGCTTAGCCAATTGTTGAAATTGATCATTTTTTCTTTATACTGAGATATCATTCTTGGGGAGGGCAGGATGCTACTCAGGGTGAAGGTCATACCCGCCTGGGCTACATGATCAGAGAGCTCTTCCATGTCTTTTTCCATATAGTCCATGGAGGTACATTTCAGGTCATTCACACCAACATGAACAATGACAGAGTCATATTTGTACTTGTTCTGGAGTGACCTGAGTGCTTATGTTATGTGGCAGATTCCGGCTCCCAACAGGCAGCTAACAGTAACCTTCTCCTTGTCCAGCCTAGTTAGTGGGGCATCAGTGTGCCTGACTATTGAGTCACCTATTACTAGTGTGTTAGGTATGTTGTTTTGCCTTAAGGGCTGTGATTGTGCGGCACATTAATTTTGTGTATTATGTGTTTTCTGGTTTGTGACGGGAGGTGCAGGTTATGTGGGTGTCTGCTTTGGAGCTCTCTGATGCTTTTGCAGGTTTTTATTTAGAGCCTCCGAGTATGATTTCGTGCATTTATGTGTATTTTTTGCCAGTGCTGGTTTAGTAGGTCTGTGTGAGGCTGGAGGTATGGTGCAAGTGTTAACCTTCTCCTCATGACTGTCTGTTCCAGTCTTGGGTGGAGAGACCTTAGCCTCCAGTTTGGCTGTATAATTGCATCTCTTGCATATGTTAGTGTTTTGTGGTAGGAGGAGAGGGCTGTCTGTGTACATGAGGCAGTTGTATCATTGCCTCAGGATACCCAGATTCACCAGCTGGACTGGAGAGTACACCTGAAGTTGCCCTTTGGTCATGCCTGAATAGTAGGGTGAGCTGCTTAGTCGCTTGGTTGGTGAGGGGTGGATAAAGAGCCTTGCCCAGCTGGGCAGTCAAGTGTCTGGGTATATTAGTGCTTGCTATTAGGTCTGAGCAAGTGCTGGACTGTAAGATGCTTTTTGAGTGCTTAGGTTGAGAGTTAGACTAGTTTCAAGTGAATATCTGAAGAGGAGACTTAGTGGAGCCAGGAATAATTTAACCCTAGCAAACCGGTGCTGCCCGGCGCAGAAAATTGTGCAAATGCGGTTTTTAAACTACTAACTTCTGGGCTGGAACCACTCCTCCAAGAATAGATGGCTGCTCAAGGTTCCCCTCTCTCACAGGTGAGCAGAGAAATTTCCTTCTATCCAAGTAAGGTATGGGCAACTCAGAAACTTGTAACACAGCCCTGAATTCAGCACTAGCCTGAAAACTGGACTATACTAACTTAGAAAGGCGGGAAACAAGAATGATCTTTTTTGAAAAGATAAGGCAAAAACAGTAAAAAGTACACTTAAAACAGCTTTAAATGACTACAAGCGATCAGAAAAGGCTATCGCACTTTAGCATGTAGCCTACAACAGTTAAATTTATTTAAACAAAAAACAACTTTTTAAAAGTGCAGGCAGTCAAATAAGCACAATTATATCTCTAGAGACTTGTATACTGATGTCTTTATATTTATAACTTCTTTGTTTTCTTTTCATTTTTTGCCATTCCAAAAGTCCTTTTTATATTTCTCTTTTAAAGTTATCCACCAGCTTGTCCAATATTTGTAAAAAAAAATCATATTTATTTGGTCCAACCATAATTGTAAAAATATTTCCCTTGTATAATTCAGTGCTTTTAATGCTTCTACCTATTTGTATATATCCTTCCTTATCTTGAACTTTTGTCCAAATTGTTACATGATCTGAAAACCGTGTAATTTTTATTTCTTTATGTAATACTTTTAAACTCTGCAGTGGTGGTGCTGCGGTAGCATTGTCGCCTCACAGTTAGACGTTGCCCATTCGATTCATATATATGTATATATATGTATATGTACATACACATACATATGTATATACATATATATATAATATATGTATATATATATGTATATATATATATATGTATATATATATATATATATATATATATATATATATATATATATATATATATATATATATATATATATATATATATATATATATATACATATACATATATACATATATATATATATATATATATATATATATATATATATATATATATATCCATATATATATATATATATATATATATATATATATATATATATATATATATATATATATATATATATATATATATATATATATATATATATATATATATATATATATATATATATATATATATATATATATATATATATATATACATATATATATATATACATATATATATATATATATATATATATATATATATATATATATATATATATATATATATATATATATATATATATATATACATATATATATATATATATATATATATATATATATATATATATATATATATATATATATATATATATATATATATATATATACATATATATATATATATATATATATATATATATATATATATATATATATATATATATATATATATATATACATATATATATATATATATATATATATATATATATATATATATATATATATATATATATATATATATATATATATATATATATATATATATATATATATATATATATATATATATATATATATATATATATATATATATATATATATATATACATATATATATATATATATACATATATATATATATATATATATATATATATACACACACACACACACATATATATTAACGTGGGGAAATTTGCCCTTTCCCCCACTGTAGTGTGATTCCTAATTTGGTATATTTAGTTAGGGTGGTGTGGGGGCATAGCCCCCCTTCTGGGTGGGCTTGATATACTGCGGTGTGTTTCCTTGTTCTATGTTAGCCCAGTCCATACTTACCCTGGAGTTACTTTGGCTTCTGTTCTGATGTCCTCATTTCTTTGCCTGTCCCACAATGTGCATCCTGCCACCCATCTCATGCACTCCATCTCCATCACCTCTATCTTCCTCAATGGCTCTACCTTTACTACCCAGGTTTCTATACCATAGAGTAGTACTGGTTGCACTACTGTTTTGTACACCTTACTTTTCAGCTTCTTTGGCATTCTTCTGTCATACACTACCCCTGACACTCTTTGTCTGTTGGCTGCAAACCCTCTGATTCTTGCTTTGACCTCCTAATTCAGGCATCCTTTCTCCTCAACCACCCCTCCCAGATACCTGAAGTTTTTAATATGTTCCACTATGTTTCCTTCTATCTCATTTCTCAGCTGCAAATGATTTTCCCCACTTGCTGCCATTAGTACTGTCTTGTCCATACTCTGATTCATCCCATGTGCCCGCAGTTTTGCATTTCAGTCCCCTATTCTTTGCTGAAGTTCTTGCTTAGAGTCTTGTTTAATTCCACATGTTCTGCATACAATAACTCTGATAAACCCTCACCTTCAACCTGTTTGTCACCAGTGTGATAGCAGTGGGCTCAGAGCTGAACCCTTATGCAAACTGGGAACGACTCTGTGAGACTGAAAACTGGGCATACTTGAGTCAGTGGGTACTTGTACATAGCCTGCAGTAATTCTATCAATGTTTCATGGAGTTCAAACCACTGCAGAAGAACACGGATCACAGACTTTGCACCATGTCAGGGCTCATACAGGCAATGGCCAGAGGGTAGAATCAAACCTAAACCATTATGCCAAATAGTGTTAGGGTGAAAATAGGGTGGTGCAGTGGTGCAGCAGTTAATGCTGTTGCCTCACAGCAAGAGCTTCTCTGGTTCGATTCTCGGCTGGGGTGCCTTCTGTGTGGAGTTTGTATGTTCTCCCTGCGTTCGCGTGGGTTTCCTCCGGGTACTCCGGTTTCCTCCCACATTCTAAAGACATGCTTCTGGAGCATTTCTGCCCAGGCCTCCGCTGAAAACAGGATCTGTGGAACCTAGTCGGACTTTCCCGGTCAAGAAATGTTAAATAAAAAATAAAAATAAATAAAATGGACTCTTCATCATGTTTCACTGCTGACAAATATACATTTCAAACCACAGTGACCTCATTTAGTGTTACTGGCCTCGGCGATTGAATAGGATCAATTGAACAGACCATGTTCATGGTTAACAAATGTGAATAAATAGAAAAGTCTCTGTTTTAATATTCATACACCTTAATTAAGCTATACCAGATACGTTGTGTTATTTATTAAAATTCCTGATATGACACTCCCAGGTAAATGGAAGTAGCTATATTAGAAGTGGGAGTTGGGCTCATTCCACACATAAAACGTTGGGTAGGCATTCCCAAGTCATCCTTGTTATAAGTTTATTTTCCCAAGTCTGTCCATCCACTGCACCTGTGCTAACAGCTCATCACCTCTATGACCACAGTGTCTAAAAAAGAAGTTATGTACTCACCATAACATTCCATCTGAGTAGTTACACTTCTTTTTTCTGCAGCCTGTGGGTATTCGGATCTGTATCGGATCAGAGCCAGCAACTTTTCAAGCATCTGCTCCGAGCTCCAAGCTCCTCCTCCTTACCCATAACCCATCACCATCTCCTACCTTCCTTCAGATAGAGTTTGCCACTACTCAACCAATTAGCAACTCAATTATATAATAAACCAGAACAGGTTCAGGGGAAAGAGGATGGGACGGTTGCAGAAAAATTAAGTGTAACTACTCAGATGGAACATTATGGTGAGTACATAATTTCTTTATCTGAAGTAGTTAACTTTATTTTATCTGCAACCTGTGGGACAGAGTCCCCAGCTATTTAAACTCCTGGGATGCCCTCATGGAAGGATATTCCTGAGCACCGCAGAGCCGAAAGATGCTCTCCCTCTGGAGATCAAATCCAACTTATAATGAGAAATGAAGGTATGTGACCTTGCCCAGGTTACTGCCGCACAAATGTCATCCAGTGGAACCCTGGACCAAAATGCAGCAGAAGTCACCATAGATCTGATAGAATGAGCTTTAACAGGACCAGGTGGGAACAAACCTTTGTCTTTATAAATTTGCAAAATACATTGTGTAATCCATCTAGCTAAGGAAACCTTGGAAATGGCTTTGCCCAGAAAGGGTTTAGAAAAGGATACAAATAACTGGTCAGACTTACGGAAGGGCTTTGTTCTGTGTAAATAAAAATGAAGCTGTCTATGAACATCTAGCAAATGCAGTTTATATTCACCCTTGTTCTGAAAATTTGGAAAGAAAACAGGCAGGTTCATTGTTTGATTAATGTTTGACTCAGAAGCTACTTTTGGAAAGAAGGAAGGGTTTGTGCGGTGAGAAACCCTGTCCTTATGGAAGATCAAGTAAGGGGGCATGGCAGACAAAGTTTGAATCTCAGAAACCCTCCTAGCTGACGTAATGGCCACTAAGAAGTCTGTCTTCCAGGATAAGAACTTCAAATCTACTGATGCTGCAGGTTCAAATGGGGGGAGCAACTAAAGCCTGCAGAACCAAGGTAAGGTCCCAAGGAGGAATAGAGTCCTTAATTGGAGGACGCAAAAGAAAGGTGCCTTTAAGAAAAGCCTTACACAGTCTAGAAGCGGCCAGGGCATTCATGTTTTTGCCATCATGGAAATTCGAGATAGCTGCCAGTTGCACTTTCAACTTGGAGGAACTAGCCCCTTGTTGAAAAAATATTGGCTAAGAAATCCAACACTGCAGGAAAGGGATCCAGGTTCCTCTGAGAAGCCCAAATAGAGAATCGTTTCCATTTATTGTGGTAAATCTTCCTAGAGGAGGCCTTATGGGACACCACGAGAATAGTTTTTACTGAAGATGAAAGACCGGGAGTCCTGGCAATCAAGGCAACTGGAGCAACCAAGTCATCAGCTTGAGGCTGTCCAGGTTGGGCGGACAAGTGCCTGAGGAATGGGAAATTAGATCTGGGCAAGGATCCAGAATCCATGGAGGAGCTAGAACATGAGACCAGAGGAAGGGGAACCACACCTGATGAGGCAAGAACGGGCAATGAGGATCACTCTGCACCCCAGTCGGCAAGCTTTCTGAAGAAACTTCGCAATGAGAGGTAACGGGGATAAGCATACAGTAAACCAGGAGGCCAAGCATGGACAAGAGAATCTCTGGGTGGATCTTCTGGTAAGGGATCAGAGCGAAGAACTTGTTGCACTTTGCATTAGAAAGAGATGCGAAGAGATCACAACAAGGCTGACCCCATGCAAGGAAGATCTCCTCTGCTATCAATTGTTTCAGAGATCACCCTATGGCATTAGAATAGCCCGACTCAATCTGTCCACTAAAATGTTGGAGCATCCTGGGATGTGCATTGCAATCAGAAATCGACTGGTGGAGATCGCCCACTCCCACACTCTCATGGCCTCACGACACAGAAGGTAGGATTTGGTTCCTCCCTGTTTGTTGATGTACCAGACAACCGACATGTTGTCTGATTTAACTGCAATAGTCCCCAGAGGAAGGACAGTGTGAAAGACTTGCAATGCTAAAAGCACTGCTCTCATCTCCAGAACATTGATATGCAATCTGGTCTCAATCTGGGACCACATGCCTGGGACCATCCTCCCAGACAATGCACCCCCACCCGAGCTGGGAGGCGTCCTTGGTCACTGTGGCTTGGGCTGTGGGTGACACAAATGGGTATCCCACTAAGATTGCCGGTGACTGGAACCACCAGAGAAGCGATGCCCTGCAGGCTTTGCTGATTTGAATTGGCTATTCCATGGGGAGATCTAGCCAAGACCACTGTACAGCCAGAGTCCACTGAAGAACCCGCATGTGAAGACGCCCACAGGTGAGGATCAAGATTGCTGCAGCCATAGAGCCTAGGGCTCGGAGAACGTCACCCGCCTTTGGTAGCCTGGGGCCAAGAACCACAGATATATGGGCCCATAGGCTCTGGACCCTGTCTGGAGTTAGGAAGATTTTCAATTGACAGGTGTCTAGCCATGCCCTGATAAAATCCAATATCTGCACTGGGTCCAAGAGGGACTTGGACACATTGATAGTGATCCCTAGCTGGTCTGCAAGATGAAGGAAGTAGTCTCTGGCTATGCAAAGAAGACACTTGTGGGAAGCAGAGAGGAGCCAGTTGTCTAGTTAAGGGAATACCTGAATTCCCTGTAGCCTCAGGTGAGCCGGACTGCCATTACCTTGGTAAACACCCTGGGGCTGTGGTGGGATCGAAGGGTAGGGCTCTGAACTGGAAATGATTGGCTCCCAGCCAGAAGTGAAGGAATCTCCTGGAGCTTTTGTGAATCTTAATGTGGTAGTAAGCATCCTGGAGGTCTATCGAGCACATCCAGTCGCATTCTCGAAGATTAGGTAGAATGGACTGTAGGGTGATCATCCGGAATTTCTGCTTGGCTACAACCAGGTTCAAGGTTGACAGGTCCAAGATGAGTCTGAGGTCTCCCATCATTTTTGGCACTAAAAAGAACCTTGAGTAAACACCTGATCCGGAATGGTCTGGGGGACCAGTTCGATGGCTCATTTGTGAAGCAGCTTGGAAAATCTCTAGCGCTGCTGCCTCCCTTTGAGTGGATGGGACATCTGGGAGGCGCTTTGGTTGGACGGGAGGGGAAACAAATGGGATGATGTAGCCTTTGGATATTACTTGAAGCACTCAGCGATCTGCAGTTATGGACTCCCAAGCCATTGGGTGCAATGATAATCTTCCCCTGACTGTCTCCAGAGTAGGACAGTTGGGCAACCCCCTCAAGGCTGCTGCGTGGGCCTGTCCAAGAAGGTCTCCTTAGACCCTAAGTTCCTCGGCCTCCCCTCTGCCTCTGGGGCCATCTGTCCTGTCCCCCTCTGCCTCTAAGGGATGAGTTGTCCTGAGAGTCCTGGGAAAACTGTGATTTTTCGGAGCCACATCTTCTTTTGCCCTCTCTGATTCCCAGAAAAGGATCCTTGAAGGCTAGAGAAGCAGACTCCAACGGCAGACAAAGTCTTCCCGTCCTTTTTGCTCTGGACCAGAGTGTCACGTACTGTCTTCCCAAAAGAGAAGAATCTTCAAGGAGCATTTGTGAAAGACACCTTGAAGGAGTCCACAAATTGACACAGTCTGAGCCAAGCATGTCACTTCATAGCCACGCCTGTCCCAACTGCCCTAGCCGCTCCTTCCATAGCATGGGAAAGTAGATGCATAGATGTGTTCAATACCGATTTTAGAGTCGACATTTTCATGGAGAACAGACACTTGTCCGCGATAAAGATTCTGGGGGCAACTCAGCGAACTCCATGACTAGGTCTCGCTGCAGTCATATAACGTGTGCCAAATAGTTCAACGTTTGGATGGAAAAGCTCGCTGAAGAAAACACCCTTTTCCCAAATCAATCCACCACCCTGGACTCTTTGTCCGGAGGGTGGACAGAGGAACTCTCCTGTGTCAGCCCCCTCTTGGTGGCTGCTGCAACCACCATAGCATCCACCGGGGATCCTTTGTACCAGGCCTGTCTGTCTGTTTTGGTATCGGCTCTATGGTGTCAGGCTCCTTCCATGCCCGCATGGTGACAAGATCCACTAAGGGATCCACAGAAGGAGACACCCAGGACATAGATGGCCCGTGCCAAAAGCCTCCAGGAACAATGACTCATTCATAGAAGGTTTTGGGGCTAACCAAACTCCCCTCTGGCAGAGGATCTCCATGATGTCTCCAAAGGAGACATCCTCGTGAGGTGACCTGGGGGAACCTTCTCCTTCATCTAAATCAGTGTCTTCTGTCAAGGACTCGGGGGAGTCCAGGTGCCTCCTTTTACACATGTGCTTATGGGGACCCTCTTCAGTGGGACTCTCTGAAGAGGGCTCATGAGCCACTGGGGGTTCCTCCAGGGGAATCACCTGGGGGTCCTATAGCACGGACTGTCCCTGGGACAAGCTGAAGGGAGTCGAAACTGAATCCAAGGGAGTCTGGGTGAAATCCAAGGAAAGAGGCTGGGGTCTTGATCCTTAGGAGAGAACCCTCTCCACCACATCGAATGCCGATGGAGAGCATACCTCCTTAGCACCCAACAAGGAGGAAGTTCTCCCCGGGTCCACTGTGAGGATCAGGGCAGAGGCAGGAGTAGCCGGAGCTCCGAAGGAATGGCTCGGATTTGAAAATTGAGCCGAAGATACCACCATTCCTGGGATCCACTCCCCGCCATTGGCCCTGAGATTTGCTCGATCCAAACTGGTCTGATTCGAGGAACTTAAGGTGATCGCCGGAGTCGAGGTTGGAGGAACTGTCGGCACCAAACCCCCAGCCCGAGGATCCTTGGATCCATAAACTCTGAAACCACAGGCCAGATTGGGGAAGGAGAAATTGGATGAAAGAAGGGCATGGAGGTCCCCTGCAGAGGGAGAGGGGCCTGGCAAGACATCCATCTGTATTTGGGTCGAAATAAATCTCCTCATCATCCTGTCCATATCCACTCGATAGACTCCGAGTCGAGCGCGAGGAGGTGACCGACTCGGATCTGGCAGGTCATTGTGACAACCTAGATGAAGGCCTCAGATCCAAGGAATCTGTCGGCTCTGGGGAGAACCTTGGGGAGTGGAGCTGAGGAGATGTAGGTCTAGACACTTTAGAAGTGGGCTAGGGAAGGGCTCCCACTCTGGAGACCACTTATGGGGCCTATCCCTCCCTCTTGTCTCTGTCCTTGTTTTTCCTGTCTTTTCGTTTGGCCTTCCCTTCAACAGGTTTAGTGGGAGGGTGAGTCCCAGCCTGAGGGGAAGGTTGAGCAACTGCTGGAGGAGCCGAGGCTGATGAGTCCAGAGAGGAAACAGGTAAAAGCCCTTTTGCAACCAGTTTGGCCTTCCTTTCTTTCAAGGCCCTGGGGTTAAATCCGCACACACACTGCAATGAACAGATAGATGGGGAACACCCAGGCAAACAACACACAGAGTGTAACCATCGGCCGGTGAAAGCTTATGGCCACACTCTGTGGATTTCTTGAAGGTAGGTTTTGGCTGATCAGCCATACTATGAACACACACAGCCAACCTACTTAAGACTGACATTCTAAACACACACATCTAAGGGGTAGGAGGGCCTGTACTAGACTAATTTATAACAAAACTTTTTTTTTTTTTTTAAATAACTGAATGAGTAATTGAGGGAGGAAAGGGAACCAAACGACAACACACTCTCACTATCTCAACCAAGGTAAGGTCCCAAGGAGGAATAGAGTCCTTAATTGGAGGACGCAAAAGAAAGGTGCCTTTAAGAAAAGCCTTACACAGTCTAGAAGCGGCCAGGGCATTCATGTTTTTGCCATCATGGAAATTCGAGATAGCTGCCAGTTGCACTTTCAACTTGGAGGAACTAGCCCCTTGTTGAAAAAATATTGGCTAAGAAATCCAACACTGCAGGAAAGGGATCCAGGTTCCTCTGAGAAGCCCAAATAGAGAATCGTTTCCATTTATTGTGGTAAATCTTCCTAGAGGAGGCCTTATGGGACACCACGAGAATAGTTTTTACTGAAGATGAAAGACCGGGAGTCCTGGCAATCAAGGCAACTGGAGCAACCAAGTCATCAGCTTGAGGCTGTCCAGGTTGGGCGGACAAGTGCCTGAGGAATGGGAAATTAGATCTGGGCAAGGATCCAGAATCCATGGAGGAGCTAGAACATGAGACCAGAGGAAGGGGAACCACACCTGATGAGGCAAGAACGGGGCAATGAGGATCACTCTGCACCCCAGTCGGCAAGCTTTCTGAAGAAACTTCGCAATGAGAGGTAACGGGGGATAAGCATACAGTAAACCAGGAGGCCAAGCATGGACAAGAGAATCTCTGGGTGGATCTTCTGGTAAGGGGATCAGAGCGAAGAACTTGTTGCACTTTGCATTAGAAAGAGATGCGAAGAGATCACAACAAGGCTGACCCCATGCAAGGAAGATCTCCTCTGCTATCAATTGTTTCAGAGATCACCCTATGGCATTAGAATAGCCCGACTCAATCTGTCCACTAAAATGTTGGAGCATCCTGGGATGTGCATTGCAATCAGAAATCGACTGGTGGAGATCGCCCACTCCCACACTCTCATGGCCTCACGACACAGAAGGTAGGATTTGGTTCCTCCCTGTTTGTTGATGTACCAGACAACCGACATGTTGTCTGATTTAACTGCAATAGTCCCCAGAGGAAGGACAGTGTGAAAGACTTGCAATGCTAAAAGCACTGCTCTCATCTCCAGAACATTGATATGCAATCTGGTCTCAATCTGGGACCACATGCCTGGGACCATCCTCCCCAGACAATGCACCCCCCACCCGAGCTGGGAGGCGTCCTTGGTCACTGTGGCTTGGGCTGTGGGTGACACAAATGGGTATCCCACTAAGATTGCCGGTGACTGGAACCACCAGAGAAGCGATGCCCTGCAGGCTTTGCTGATTTGAATTGGCTATTCCATGGGGAGATCTAGCCAAGACCACTGTACAGCCAGAGTCCACTGAAGAACCCGCATGTGAAGACGCCCACAGGTGAGGATCAAGATTGCTGCAGCCATAGAGCCTAGGGCTCGGAGAACGTCACCCGCCTTTGGTAGCCTGGGGCCAAGAACCACAGATATATGGGCCCATAGGCTCTGGACCCTGTCTGGAGTTAGGAAGATTTTCAATTGACAGGTGTCTAGCCATGCCCTGATAAAATCCAATATCTGCACTGGGTCCAAGAGGGACTTGGACACATTGATAGTGATCCCTAGCTGGTCTGCAAGATGAAGGAAGTAGTCTCTGGCTATGCAAAGAAGACACTTGGGGGAAGCAGAGAGGAGCCAGTTGTCTAGTTAAGGGAATACCTGAATTCCCTGTAGCCTCAGGTGAGCCGCTACGACTGCCATTACCTTGGTAAACACCCTGGGGGCTGTGGTGAGATCGAAGGGTAGGGCTCTGAACTGGAAATGATTGGCTCCCAGCCAGAAGTGAAGGAATCTCCTGGAGCTTTTGTGAATCTTAATGTGGTAGTAAGCATCCTGGAGGTCTATCGAGCACATCCAGTCGCATTCTCGAAGATTAGGTAGAATGGACTGTAGGGTGATCATCCGGAATTTCTGCTTGGCTACAACCAGGTTCAAGGTTGACAGGTCCAAGATGAGTCTGAGGTCTCCCATCATTTTTGGCACTAAAAAGAACCTTGAGTAAACACCTGATCCGGAATGGTCTGGGGGACCAGTTCGATGGCTCATTTGTGAAGCAGCTTGGAAAATCTCTAGCGCTGCTGCCTCCCTTTGAGTGGATGGGACATCTGGGAGGCGCTTTGGTTGGACGGGAGGGGAAACAAATGGGATGATGTAGCCTTTGGATATTACTTGAAGCACTCAGCGATCTGCAGTTATGGACTCCCAAGCCATTGGGTGCAATGATAATCTTCCCCTGACTGTCTCCAGAGTAGGACAGTTGGGCAACCCCCTCAAGGCTGCTGCGTGGGCCTGTCCAAGAAGGTCTCCTTAGACCCTAAGTTCCTCGGCCTCCCCTCTGCCTCTGGGGCCATCTGTCCTGTCCCCCTCTGCCTCTAAGGGATGAGTTGTCCTGAGAGTCCTGGGAAAACTGTGATTTTTCGGAGCCACATCTTCTTTTGCCCTCTCTGATTCCCAGAAAAGGATCCTTGAAGGCTAGAGAAGCAGACTCCAACGGCAGACAAAGTCTTCCCGTCCTTTTTGCTCTGGACCAGAGTGTCACGTACTGTCTTCCCAAAAAGAGAAGAATCTTCGAAGGGAGCATTTGTGAAAGACACCTTGAAGGAGTCCACAAACTGACACAGTCTGAGCCAAGCATGTCACTTCATAGCCACGCCTGTCCCAACTGCCCTAGCCGCTCCTTCCATAGCATGGGAAAGTAGATGCATAGATGTGTTCAATACCGATTTTAGAGTCGACATTTTCATGGAGAACAGACGCTTGTCCGGCGACAAAGATTCTGGGGGCAACTCAGCGAACTCTGTGACTAGGTCTCGCTGCAGCCATATAATGTGTGCCAAATAGTTCAGCGCTTGGATGGAAAACATCGCTGAAGAAAGCACTCGCTTCCCAAATCGATCCACCACCCTGGACTCTTTGTCCAGAGGGTGGGCTGAGGAACTCTCCTGTGCCAGTTCCCTCTTGGTGGCAGCTGCAACCACCATAGCATTCACCAGGGATCCTTTGTACCATGCCTGTCTGTCTGTTTTGGTATCGGCTCTATGGTGTCAGGCTCCTTCCATGCCCGCATGGTGACAAGATCCACTAAGGGATCCACAGAAGGAGACACCCAGGACATAGATGGCCCGTGCCAAAAGCCTCCAGGAACAATGACTCATTCATAGAAGGTTTTGGGGCTAACCAAACTCCCCTCTGGCAGAGGATCTCCATGATGTCTCCAAAGGAGACATCCTCGTGAGGTGACCTGGGGGAACCTTCTCCTTCATCTAAATCAGTGTCTTCTGTCAAGGACTCGGGGGAGTCCAGGTGCCTCCTTTTACACATGTGCTTATGGGGACCCTCTTCAGTGGGACTCTCTGAAGAGGGCTCATGAGCCACTGGGGGTTCCTCCAGGGGAATCACCTGGGGGTCCTATAGCACGGACTGTCCCTGGGACAAGCTGAAGGGAGTCGAAACTGAATCCAAGGGAGTCTGGGTGAAATCCAAGGAAAGAGGCTGGGGTCTTGATCCTTAGGAGAGAACCCTCTCCACCACATCGAATGCCGATGGAGAGCATACCTCCTTAGCACCCAACAAGGAGGAAGTTCTCCCCGGGTCCACTGTGAGGATCAGGGCAGAGGCAGGAGTAGCCGGAGCTCCAAAGGAATGGCTCGGATTTGAAAAATTCGGAGCCGAAGATACCACCATTCCCTGGGATCCGACTCCCCGTCATTGGCCCTGAGATTTGCTCGGATCCAAACTGGTCTGATTCGAGGAACTTAAGGTGATCGCCGGAGTCGAGGTTGGAGGAACTGTCGGCACCAAACCCCCAGCTCCGAGGATCCTTGGATCCATAAACTCTGAAACCACAGGCCAGATTGGGGAAGGAGAAATTGGATGAAAGAAGGGCATGGAGGTCCCCCCTGCAGAGGGAGAGGGGCCTGGCAAGACATCCATCTGTATTTGGGTCGAAATAAATCTCCTCATCATCCTGTCCATATCCAATTCCGATAGACTCCGAGTCGAGCGCGAGGAGGTGACCGACTCGGATCTGGCAGGTCATTGTGACAACCTAGATGAAGGCCTCAGATCCAAGGAATCTGTCGGCTCTGGGGAGAACCTTGGGGAGTGGAGCTGAGGAGATGTAGGTCTAGACACTTTAGAAGTGGGCTAGGGAAGGGCTCCCACTCTGGAGACCACTTATGGGGCCTATCCCTCCCTCTTGTCTCTGTCCTTGTTTTTCCTGTCTTTTCGTTTGGCCTTCCCTTCAACAGGTTTAGTGGGAGGGTGAGTCCCAGCCTGAGGGGAAGGTTGAGCAACTGCTGGAGGAGCCGAGGCTGATGAGTCCAGAGAGGAAACAGGTAAAAGCCCTTTTGCAACCAGTTTGGCCTTCCTTTCTTTCAAGGCCCTGGGGTTAAATCCGGCACACACACTGCAATGAACAGATAGATGGGGAACACCCAGGCAAACAACACACAGAGTGTAACCATCGGCCGGTGAAAGCTTATGGCCACACTCTGTGGATTTCTTGAAGGTAGGTTTTGGCTGATCAGCCATACTATGAACACACACAGCCAACCTACTTAAGACTGACATTCTAAACACACACATCTAAGGGGTAGGGAGGGCCTGTACTAGACTAATTTATAACAAAACTTTTTTTTTTTTTTTAAATAACTGAATGAGTAATTGAGGGAGGAAAGGGAACCAAACGACAACACACTCTCACTATCTCAAGAAAAAAACAGCCCCCCACATTGAGGGGTGTGGGGGGAGAAGCCCTCACATATCTTGGCTATATATTCTCTTTTGGAAACATTTATTGTACTTGTAAGTATCACTGTGTATAGTTTAAAATGTTTATAATATGTGGGGGGCTATGCCCCCCACACCCCCCTTACTTTATATACTAACTCCAGGGTGGCATTACAGTGGGGAAAAGGCCATTTATAAATTTCAATGAAATGAGTTTCAAAGAAATGAGTTTTCAGTGAAGTGGTCCTAGTAATTTCATTTTCAGTCAAGCGAGTTTTCAATCAACTGCAGTAGACCCATATATATATATATATATATATATATATATATATATATATATACTTCTAAACCTCAAAATCCCATAAAATCGAAACTTATTTTCACAACTCAAAAATCCCAAAACCTTGAATTCCCAAATGGTAAATTTTCCCCAAGGTAAGTAACACTTGCCCAAAATAAAACAACAAAAAAAAACCACACCATAGTAATTAGAACCCACCTAAGTGGGGGACTATACCACTCATGTCCCTCACCCCTCATACTATATGTACCAACTCCAGGATTGCACTACAGTGAAGAAACGGGCATGTTGGGCAAGTGCTTACTTACCCTGGGAAATATTAACCGTTCGAGAATTTAACATTTCGGCATTTTTGTCTCATGAAAATCAGTTTTGATCATATGGGATTTTGAGCTTCAGAAGGGGATTCACATACATATATATATATATATATATATATATATATATATATATATATATATATATATATACACACACACACACACAATATATATATATATATATATATATATATATATATATATATGTATATTTCATAAAAATATATCTATATAGGTGTGTGTGTGTGTGTATATATATATATATATATATATATATATATATACACACACACACACACACACACACACACACACACACACACACAGAAAAATAGATATAAACATACACAAACTAAAAATAAGCCACAGGTAGACATCAGTTTTGCATTGCAGTAGAGAGTCGATTATCCAAACTAACACTGTTCGGATAATCAAACATACATTGAGTCAAATATAAAACTTGTAAAATCTTGGGGTTTTTTGGGATGCAGAGAATACACTTTTCAACCATTCAGTGATTCCAGTGGACAAGCTCAAAAAAACACACACAAGCAAATATATATAATGTTTACATATTCAGAATTTATGACTTTTTCTACCCAAAACTTTTGGAAGGCTGTGTTCAGATAATTGATGCTTTGGATAATCGACGTTTGGATAATCTTCTCTCTACTGTAGTTGTCATTGGAGGTATGTGGCTACAATGGCTCACATTAGCTTTTAAAGACCAGCCCTGCAATTGTATCTAGTACACAGGTTTCTGTTTTTTTTTTTCAGTGCCATGAAAAGGAAAACAGAGCTAATGCACCAATAAAAATTCTTGAAAAAAGACAGCCTTACAAAGTTTCCAAAATGATAGTATAATTACACTAAAGTATCTAAAATATCAAAGTAATATATTCTATAAATTATTTCACCGGTGATGGAGAAAGAATTATGGTACATAACTAATGGGTTAAGTCATCTTGTAAAATAAATATATAAAAACTCAAAAGGCAGTATGAAATAACTATTAACACTGCACTATCAGACACAGCAGAGGCAGAGTAACAGGGGGATGGAGAGAGCCTAGCCTCTGGGAATGACCCTACAATCTGAACATTTGCTGCTACTGTGAGTACACTCATAAAACTTCACTTATCAGAAAGATTACCACCACTGTGTGACTGAATACCAGTGTACTTCCAGCTCTGAAAGTAAGGGTGGATGGCCTAAGCATGCCCTGCAAGACAGCCAAAGCATATCCTGTTCTACTTCTACAATCCACTCTGTAATGATTAGAGTATATGTTAATGGATGAGCATGTAGTGACTACACAAATACTCTAGGAAGACATATTCTTGAATAATGCAGAAAATGTAGCTGATGACCTGGAAGACTGAGCCCTTACCTTCCAAGTTAGTGTTACATTTACTGTAAAAAGAAATGCAATTAAACACTTAGAAAGAGTCAGCTTTGATAACTATGTCTCCCCTTCATAAAAGAAGCAAACAACCTAATGGATTTGGTTATTGAAGCTTAAATCATCTGTGTACTTTTATGAAGTATTAAATTATTGTATTGTTTGCTTGTTTCTTGTGTAGGTAGGAAGATTGCTAACTATCTATGTTAAATCAAAGTAATTCCAGAAAACAGCAAGGAAATAAAGGAGGATTTTGTTTTCAAGGACATCCTTGCTTGTGTGGAAAATTTGTCAAATTCTCTACATATCAAGACTTGCAGTTCAGAAATCATTACAGCTAAGGTGATGGCAACTAATAGAAAAGTGTTTCAGGATAAAAACTTAAGGTGTTTTCAACTGACAGTGAGAAAATAAAGAAAAGTTAATTTTTCACTATCAAAGTTTAAATCCTAAGCAGGAGACTTTGGTTGTCTGCGGGCCTTAAATGCAGAATCTGCTTCTAAGTTGTATTAAAGGCTTTATATGGCCTATGATGCAAACAGGCAGAAAAGGGTGAGTGATGTGTATTAACTCACTACTGCCTACCTACAGTCAGTTAATTAAGTTTCACATTCCTGATTGCTGGCAGGGTGGACAGCAATTGCCTGGAGTTGACAGTAAAAGGTAAAAGTAAATATGAGAAAATCTTTTGTAGTGAACAAGAAAATAAGCTTTTTTTGCATTTCTTATTAAGCTGTGGTAATTTTTTCACATGTAATGTGCAGAGTGGAGGCACTGAATACAGTAAATTCAGTGTTTTGAATAAGTTACAGTATAACATAAACACATTGGGTGGTCTGCCTTTCAAGCACTATTGTCTTTAATGGAATAAAAATCCTACACAATCCATGCTGCAGGCATTATTAACAACACTGTGATCAGTGCTGTCAAGTTTACTGAGTTAATAATGGAATGAAGGCCAGTGTTAAACACAGTGGCAGGATACTGTAGTACTGGAAGTTCAGAAATGAAAAACAATGCAGTAATTCTCTTATTATACAAATGAGCAAATCTGATATACTTTGAGAGTTGATTTTTCTGGTGCTAGGCCTTTTATCTTCCTCTAAAATTAGGCATATTTTAACAAAAAAAAAGAGTTGTTTATGCAGAATCTACCAGATGTCCCCATATGGTCAGGATCAGAGATTTAAGGTATGGTGTAACATTTTACTCTATTGTTATATCAACAGCTTGCAATGAATAGGCAGAGATAAGGGCTTTATTACAAATACCTTTATTAAAAAGATGAGCTATTGTTACTTTTATGTTTATGTATGAAAGAATATTTGGGATGAGAGGAGATGAAGGAAATACATACAAAAGTTCCTAATTCCAAATGATGGAAAAGGCCATGATCACTGCTGCTGGATAATGAGTATGTCTGAAAAAATGTGCAACTGAGTGAGTATAACTACCACAACAGTAGATGTTCAAGCAGGGTCACTGCTGCATTTAGATTCCTTATCCATTGGAATTAACCATGAGTGGATGGGCATATTTTAGTCCAATTTTCACAGGTTTCAGACATTTCTTTTGTGGGAATCATCTTCACCCCTAGCCTGAGATTTGGCTAATGCACTGCTACATGGGGGGAACAGCCTGTGCCACATTTAGTTCTCTTCTGGCAGTATGGCTGTCTACAAGTGTGTATTGTCATTGGGGCCAAAAATAATTTTCCTTTGTTTTCATTCTATGAAACTGCTAAAAACATAAAGGTCTGCATTTACCTGCCTCCATACTGTCTAGGGTAAGGAACTTAAAATGTTATTTGGGGACTAAGATGGCTTTGGGATCCATGCTGCTATGTTCAATTTATTTAGCAAGGCACAAGTTTGAGAAAGCAGTCTGGGCATTTCTCTGCTTATCTGAGCTAGAATGGAATATTATTGCTCTGTGTGTCATTGGGCTACTGGGATGAGCTCTATCTTGTCCAGTCTGGATTTCTGGAGCACTTTGGGGATAAGAGATTTAAGTGAAAAGGCAAAGAGTACACCTCTTATGAAGAGAATGAAAAAGAAAAAACATTCACTGTCTCAGTTCCTTTGATAGGGCATCTGGAGCAAAACCAACATCCAGAGTAAGCATTTTTTTTAATAAAACAAGCCTTACTTTGGATTTTCCACTTGCTAGTTAAATCCAGAAAGATAGCAGGATTCATTTATCACTCACCATGACTGATTCCATGTGACGTTTTCAACTAAATGGCTACAGTGTTCGGGCCTGAGAGGATACAGACTGCCTGAAGATGAATATCAAGGCCATATCCCATACTGCCAGTTCTAACTTGCACAGCTGAAATGACTAAGCCCCACCTTCTCTATTTACCATATATAGATTGATGTTGATTGTGATCCTCCTCGTGATTCCTCAATGCCAGATTATCCTAAAAATACATAGGGCTATAATGAGAACAATCACATCCTTCAGATAATATAACTCTTGATTTAAAGCAACCTTTATGGGTCCCAACCTGGTGGGTTAAGTGTTTCCAGAAGGCTCTAAAGTATAGTCAATATGAAGGCTGCCTTGCTCTTAGACTGAACATCTAACTTTAATGTTTGGAGAAAGTGTGGACAGTTGTACATTCCACTGTCTCATTAGTCTTGGACTGGCACATTCTTAAACAATATGATGGCCATAGTCCTTGTAGAGTGAGCCTGACAGGTATGTCCAATGTTTAGTTTGCTGACTTACTGCAAAAGATTATGGTGAAAGTGTTTTTATCTTCCTTTCCACATGAAGAGCTGATCCTCTATTTTTTTTCTCTTTGTGTAATACCTCAGCGGCCATGATCCTTCAATAAATGTAGACTTCTTTTCCCTCTACTCTGTGTATTGGTGAAAAAGGTAAGTAGTTGCATGGTCATGCAAAGATTTGGATCTGAAACCATGTTTGGCATGAAGGGTTTATTCCTTAGGCTAATCCTGAAGTTAAATACAAATGGGGCTGACAATCACAGACTCCTCTGGTTAATTTGATGACTACCAGGAGTAGGGTTTTCCAGGAAAGAAACATAAATAAAGATGATACGCTGGGTATAAATGAAGCTATTGTCACTTTGCTGTAGCATGAAACTGGGGTCCCAAACAGGAGGGATCTGCTTTCTTGGAAGATTGATATGTAAACCCCCTTCAAAAACTGATTCATGAAGCTGTGTGAAGATAGAAGGAAGTCCTTTGGCATTCATAAGGAGATCAGGATACAGAATACAAGCAACAAATCTTTAATAAATGCCAGAAATAAAATGTTTGTTTAATGCCAAAATAACAGTGCACTGCTATTTTGGCATTAAAATGACATTTTATTTCTGGCATTTATTAAAGTTTTGTTAGTTATATTCTGGGTTCTGACTCTCTGTAATCATTCCTGAACACTTGTCTTTCATTTCGCAGTTTGAGTAGTGTGCACAGCTACTTTTGACTGTTTTCATATTCATGAGGAGATGGCAAAGATCTGCCTCTTCACTGAGATATATGACAGGGCTCTGGATAAAAGTTGTATGAAATGTCACAGTACTTTGTTTCTTGGGCTGTATTTGGGAGAGATATACTTGGTGTTGCATCATATGGAAAATTATTTTCATTTTGCTAGGTATGATTTTCCTGGTGTGCAGACTTCTGGATTCTAAGTTCTTAATCACATTGTCTGTAAGCCAAAAAAAAATTAAAATTAATTCTAGAAAAAATTCATTCTGAAAAAGCCTCTTCATTTGGAGAGGAAAGCATTTAATTCTGTGAATAAAGTCTGTTGGTATTTTATCCTGTGGTCGTTCTTCTGCTGGTTCTGTTGGTTTGCTTCTTTTCTTACACTCCGGTGCCTTGGCCTTTTGTAATACTCTGAAGACTGGGGGAAATAGAGGGAAGGCACAGCAGATCCCTTCTCCAGGTCATAATGAAGGCACCCATGGCCCAAGGTTTGAGGCTGGGAAATCTAGAGCAAACGATGGGGAGGTTGTGGCTGTAATCTGAAGTAGAGAGATCCACTAGCAGGTTTTCCCACAGTTTCTAAGACTGCCCTGTAACACAAGGGTCTAGGTTTATACCCATGGTTAATGAATATCTTAGACTTTTTACCAGCACTTTCTGCCCAAGACACAGGGGTCTAGGTTTATACCCAGAGTGGATGAATATCTTAGTCTTTTTGCCAGAACATTCTGCCCCAAAGGGATGTGGGTCATTTTATTATGAAAGTTCACTCATGTGGCTGTCTCATACATTAACATCACGAGAATGCAAAGCTGATATTGAGTATTCACCCCTCACTTGTTGATGTACATCATCACTGTCATGTTGTCTATTACCAACTTTAAATTGCCTGCTCTTTGCTTGCTCTCAAGAGTCCATAAGGTGAAGTAAGAGAAAGTACAGTTTTGTACCTACCATAAATGTAGATGTCCGAACTGGATAGCATCTGCAGTCATAACAAGTGGGTTGTCCTGTCGTCAGGCAGCCCTGCAGTCGGCCTGATTCCAAAGTCCGGGTCCGGCTTCGGCTGATGTCGCACTCCACCCGACGTCATCTCTGTTGGTCTTCGGGTATAAAAGCATCAGCCGACGCCATTTTCCTCAGTGTTTCTTGCCCCAGATGCCAGTAGCCCTCTTGCAGGCTAAAATTTGGATAGATGCCAATGTTTCCAAATAGATAGAGGTAAACACAACAATAAGCATATATGTACATATATACAAACAAATACACCATAAAAGACTCCCCCCCAACAGCTAGCTATTAGGAGGGTAAACACCCTAGGAGTACCACAGAGGGAAGGAGGGAGGTAATCCTGACTGCAGATGCTATCCAGTTCGGACATCTACATTTATGGTAGGTACAAAACTGTACTATGTCCTTCATGGATGCATCTGCAGTCATAACAAGTGGGTAGAATACCATAGCCAACTAGGGGAGGAGGATAAAAGTAGATTATGGTGTGTTTAGGATCCCTTGCAGTACAGCAGTGGCAAACCCTGCTCGGGATCTGGAATATAGAGGCAAATTATAATGCTTGGCAAATGTATGCACGGAGGTCCAAGTAGCCGCCTCAATAATGTCTTTGGTTGCCACTCCTCGTAAGAAGGCTGTGGTAGTGGCTGTTGCTCTTGTAGAATGAGGTCTTATGTTCTGTGGAATTGGTTTTCCATGGAAGGAGTAACAGTATCGTATGCAATTTCCTATCCATTTGGAGATTGTCTGTTTGGAAATAGCTTTTCCTTCCCTTCCTGTTGCATAGGCTACAAAAGTTGGTCAGTCTTTCTGCTATTTTTGTTCTGTCCAAGTAGTAGCGTAGCTGTCTATGTACATCCAAGGTATGCAGTATTCTTTCCCTCTGTTTTGTGGGTTGGGAAAGAAGGTAGGTAGGTGGATTGCCTGGTTCAAAGATACTCTGGATACCACCTTGGGCATAAATGTAGGATTAGTCCTCATGGACACTCTATCTTGGTGGAAGATTAGGAAGGGTTGCACTGCCATTAAGGCCTGTAGTTCTGAAACCCTCCTTGCTGAAGTAATTGCCAGTAGGAAAGCAGTTTTCCATGACAGGTGTTGTAGGTCTGCTGTTGCTGCTGGTTCAAAGGGTGATAGTGTCAACTTTTCTAGCACAAAGTTTAAATCCCAAGCTGGTAATGGTGGTTTCCTTGGAGGTTTTACATTCTTGATTCCTCTGAGGAACTGCCTGAGCAAAGGGTGCGAAAAAACAGGTGGATCAAAGCTGTATTCTGCTGAAATAGCTGATGCATGTATCTTGATGGAGGAGTAGGACAGGCCTGAATGAAGAAGTTCGGCCAGATACTCCAGAATGTTAGGCATATCTATGTTTGACACATCTTTTCCTCTTTCGGTACTCCAAATGACAAACCTTTTCCATTTTCCAGCATAGTTCCTTCTTGTTGAAGGTCTGCGTGCTTCAAGAATAATGTCTTTAACTCTTTGAGAAAGTTCTGGATTAGCTGCTGCTATGTGATGGCTAAGGGCCTGTGCTGTGGGAGGTGCAGAAAGGTTCTAAGTCTTTTTCTGGAGTCTGAAAAATCCTGTTGCTGCCATTGGAACTGTTCTCGCATGGCATGCAAGGTTTCCCCAAAGGAGAATTCTTCTGGTGGGGAAGCAGCAGGAATGGATTCTTCAGCATCAGAATCTTCAAAATTGGAGAAGGGAGCCTCTGGCTGGTCAGTTATGTCTGATTCATCAGCAGAATCATCAGAAGACACTGGCTCAGGGGGCTCTGGCCTAGGTCTCTTCTCTGGGGGCTGAGAGGCCCTGTCTGGGTGAGATTGAGATCCTCTAATTAAAGAAATTAAATCTTCTGCCAAAGAAAGCATTTGAGAACTAGAAGAGGGCCTGGATGTGGGGGTTTAACAGGCACTGATTTAGTAGTCTTGGCTGCTTTAGCCCTGGCGAAGGCCTTAATGGACATGGCTGCTGGAGGCCTAGCAGCACCACGTGCTGGGGTAGAGACATCCAAGGGGATGGTGTCTGATAAGTCAACCACCGTAGTGGGTAAAAATTCTGAGGTCGATTCAAGAGTTGTAGCAGGGGCCTCAGTAGTAAGAATAGGTTCAGCTGTGCTTAGATCAGTTTTCTCGGTTTCGGCCGAAACCGAGACACTCGCGGTTTGCTTTACCGTGGTTTCGCCGAAACCGCGGACCGCGAGTGTCGGTCTTTATCTTTGCGTTTTTTGGAAGACTGGGTAGTCGGAGGATCCGACGGCATAATGTACGCAAAATCAGTACCGAAAAACTGTTCTGCAAACTCCGACCGACGCCTAAGCGTTCGGTTGAAAGAGGCACAGGCCGAACAGGCTGCTACGTCGTGGGCTGGGCCTAAACAAGGCAGACAGTAAGAGTGGAAATCTTTATGAGGTATTTGTTTCCCACAGGTTAAACAATTGTTAACTTTTCTGACATCGGCTGAGGCAAGAAAGAGTCCCCAACGGGGTACTTAGCTTTAGAAGTCTTCGAAGTAGTATTCGGTAGAAGTAATCTCTGGATCCGACCGACAGGCACTTGCGAACAGCTTCTGCTTCGGGCGCCACGCGGCAAGAAAGACTGAGGAAAATGGCGTCGGCTGATGCTTTTATACCCGAAGACCAACAGAGATGACGTCGGGTGGAGTGCGACATCAGCCGAAGCCGGACCCGGACTTTGGAATCCGGCCGACTGCAGGGCTGCCTGACGACAGGACAACCCACTTGTTATGACTGCAGATGCATCCATGAAGGACATCCACAGTTTCTTTCTAATTTGTGTCTTTCTTCATATTTGTGATCCAGGAGCCTGCGGTGTTCAAGGTGATCATTCTATTCTAGGCCCAAGGCATCCACGGCGATGGTGAGCTCTAGGTAACTTTAGAGTCATTGGACAGTCAGTGTTTGCAGCAGCTTAGGCTGCTTACACAAAGAATTAAAATCCTCATGGAGGGAAGCATTGAAAACCACAGGGAGCTGGTACTGAAGCCAGACACTGTTTAGATACTCTATCCTCCTCAAACATAACTAAGCCAGTGGTACCACCAAGATGGATGCACACATGTAGCCTAAAGCTATCCACATTTTCCTGTCCTGTAGTTGTGTTGTTATACTGAGGAGCAGTGATTTCAACATTTCACCTTGGAGAGAAAACAATGAGTCTTCTGGTATTCAACACCTGTTTTGTCTCTGCTTCTCAGAAGGGCTTGAGGATGTTCAGGATGTATCTCAATAAAGAAACTGTCAACAAAGTAGTGAAAATACCCTTACTCACTTCCTTTGCTGAGGAGGCTTAAATTGGGCTATCATCCAAACATGGAGAATTCTGCTGTAACTTTGTTCTCAGATGGCCAAGACTGCACCCAGGTATTTTATGAATACCCTTTGTGTGGACAGCCTGCAGGAAAATTATAACAATTGGAACTCTTTTTTTTTTTTCCCCACAATGAACCTCAGGAAGTCCTCGTGATAACAGATGAATCTGGATGTGTAGGAAAATGTCTCATTTCCATGGTCACCACTAGGGTGCTTGTGTGAAGTGGAAAAAGCCCCTGCAATGTTAGCACCATGAATTTTTTCACTTTCAGGAATTTGTTTAGCCAAAATTTATCCACAACCAGCCTTTATGGACCATTGTTCTTTGGCACTGGAAACATACAAACCTTCTCCATCTTGAGATTTTGAAACTTCCTCCAGTGTGCAATGGACAACAGCAGTTCTATCACTTTAAATTTCAGATCTAACTGGTCCACTGGAACTGGAGAAATTCCCATAAATGAGGACTTGGATGCAAACACTATCATTTAGCCTTTTTAAAATGTCTTTATAATCACATTCTAAACTGTAATAGTTCACTTACATTTAAAGAAAAACAATAGGTTTCCATCATTATCATGCAGAGTAAATACATGTTTTCTTTTTTAACAATTTTCATTCACTTAATTAAGTCTTTCCCTTTCCTTAAGTTTCACTCTTCCTGACCATTACTCTTCATGTACTATTCCCAGAAATTCCATTCATCTCAATGAACTTTGCTCCTTCCCTTTTCTACAGATCCTACCTTCATTTCTTTTATTTCAGACTTCCCTTACATTTCTATAACTTTTTTTGCAAACCCTCTGCTTGCCAGTCATCAGCCTCTGCTCCCACAACCTGTGAGGGTAGACACCAGCCAGTTTATAACCTTATAATGTGAAAATGGAAATCAAAATCTATACCAAACATTGGTGGTGCAGTCCACAGAATCTTGGCCAGAGAATCATGCTACCAGTATACAGGGGAGGAGCAAGAGTGCTTCTCCCTGGCAATGCTTCCTGACCTTTGGCCCTATCTCCATGGACTGCACCATCAACTTTTGGTATAGATTTTGATATCAACTTTCTAGCACTACTTTCTTGGTATTCTAATGGCATTAAATTTAGTAATGCCATAACTATGCTTAGGCAATTCACATCCTATACCCCAGCTCAAAAGAATCATTTTTTTAGTTGCAATCATTTGTTTCTCTCAACATTTCTATCAAAGTACTCTCTACGGAACCTGCCACTCATTAACCCCCCCCCCCCAAAAAAAAATTCACTGGAAAAAATTCTAAATGTTCAGTACTCTACTGGATACTGGGGAGCATTACAGATGTGTTTCCTAACTTTCCATTGTAAACTGCCTTTCTATTTTCTTTTCCCAGTCTTTTTTAAGCTTTGCTGAGTAATTTTAATTATCATGCAATATTTTATATTCTCTACTAAATGCTCCTTTTTAATAGCCGCTTCTGTACTAGACTCAAGCAAAGACTCTACCAAAGTATGTCTTTCTCTTAGCACTTCACTGTTCCTTTCGCCTTGACTATACTCTGTTATTAATCTCTTATAGAAAATGCAGTCTGTAACCTGCAGTCCACATTTTTGTTGCTTGTATCTCACTATCCATATCCCACAATCAAAAGGAACCAGTTTCTAATTTTTTTATTATATTTTGTTCAGTTTCTTCCCACATATCCTTAGCAACCATAACAAGATTCTTTTAATCCATGCATGTAAATAATTATTCTTATCATGCATGAGTACAGATCTACTTCAAATACCGAGATGCCATAATGTCAACTTGCAGAGCCACGGCCGGTCTTAGGCATAGGCGAACTAGGCAACCGCCTAGGGAGCCATACAGGCCGGCATCGTAAAGGGCGCAATTTGTGTATATTTATTTCTGTATTTATTTTGATTAATTTACTTTTCTTATTATTAAGTAAATTAATTAAAATAAATAAAACATAGGGCATCGGAAACATAGTGTGTGGGGGAGGGGCGAGCACCTTTTATACCTGCAGGTTGGCCGGATGCTTCACTAGTTAACCAAAAGAAAAAAAAAACACTTCACTTGACGGTAGTGGAGTCTTCTCCTTTAAGGAGGAACATCCGTGCATCATATGCACGCACACCAGCGTGGACGTAAAGAAGGGGTTCTAAAGTTGTGCGCAGAAATTAAAGTAGCACTTCAAGAGAGAGGTTAATTGCATGTGTACGCATGTGGCCATTCGGTTTAAAAAGAAGGTAAGTGTATGTGTGTGTCTTTGTAGTTTAAACTGGGCTTCTGTATGCGAGAGAATGTGTGTGTGTGTGTGTGTGTGTGTGTGTGTGTGTAATTTAAATGAGTCATTCTGTTTGTATGAGAGAGAAAGTGCGTGTCTTACTGTGTGAGAGAGTAGGTGTATGTGCATGAGAGAGAAGGTGCTTGTTTGTGTTGTATGAGAGAGCAGGAGTGTGTGGAATTTAAACAAGTTGGTAGTTGCTTTATGAAAGAGAAGTATGTGTGTCTTGCTTCGTGAGAAAGTAGGTATGTGTATTTGTACTGCTAGCTGTGTGTGTGTGTGTGTGTGTGTGTGTGTGTGTGTGTGTGTGTGTGTGTGTGTGTGTGTGTGTGAGTGAGCAAGTAACATACCTCTCAACTGTCCTCATAAAGTTTGTCGTTCTTTGGTAAATCACAGAACTGAAGTCCCCCAGATAATGATTATATATATATATATATATATATATATACACACACACACACACACACACACACACACACACACACACTGTACTAGCAAGTGAAAAATAACATCCCAGTCAAAAGCTAGAATTTCTAGTCATGCAGCAACTTATTTGTGGAGTCTTTGGTGCTTTTGAAATAGTGTCTCTCATTATTTTTTCAGGTTTTATCTGAAACATTTTTAATTATTCCTTGCTGGAAAGCTTCCCTGAAAAGAAGCATTATGTTTAGCAATAGAAATATAAGTGTGTCTCCTCTTGGTGAATGTGAATGTTGGAGGTAATGTACTGTAGATTTCCTTATTTTACTTGAGTGCTGTTAACAAAGTAAGACCCACTAAATGCATCTGCTTGTTTTCAAGGATGACCCATTGATCCTTCAAGCTACATGAAAGCTGAACATGTGGGGATCAAAGTCGTTATACATAACTCATCCAAAGATCTTTCACATATTCATTAAATTCTACTGTTGTACATTATATTTATTATAGTAATCCCTTAATCTTTAGTTCTAATACATAATTAGAACTATTCCAGCTGCAAGTGTGGTTCAGAATGTAGATTTCTTCAGGCCTTATTAAAGACTGCAAAATTTAAACCATCTTGTTTCATGACTAGTAATAAAGTACACATTTGAAAAGCTTCTTTACTTTTCTGCTTCCCGACGGCCACATGCATGATTGCTAAAATGAACTTAGTACACAGACTTTGTAAATAGTGACCCTGAGTTAGCAGACCTGGAGTATTCATGTCTACCACCAGTTCTGGAAGAATGAGTAGGAGGTCCACTGAGTACCTTCTTAGTCTTTGTACAGAATAACCGCAATAAGGAATGTAGAGTGCAGTGTTTTAATAGCTTTATTGGAGGAAATTATTTTGGGGCCTGTTAGGATAGCCATCTCAGCTGAAGAACTACCCTGTAATACCCCCAATCTACTTTTGTTGATAACTGAGTTGCCATTTGTTTCATTCTCATTGGCACATCACTTGTTGCTATAACCTCCACCTATTTTCATCTGTAGCCCCATCTAAGAAAAAAGATGGACACCCTGTATTTTCTATAGTTGGCATTGCTGGGTGCTCATGATATCATTGGTTGCATTCTTAGCAGGCTTTTATCTATAGTGCTGGGTATTCCTGATGTATGTTTTTCTTTTCTACTGTCCATAGGGTCATAGGTAATTACTAGGTTAGCTGTCCTTGCAGGACATTTTAAGTCTAGCCAGTTTCCCTTTTTATGCTCAAATTAACCTATCCTATTTGCTTAGATTGACCTTACCCATTCCATGGTTGATAGTTATATGTTACCCTTAATGATGATAACTGGGATCATACTGTAGAAAATTTGAGGGGACCCATGCATGGGATAAAACATATAGGAACTGCTTCTGGCCATTAGTGGTACACAGGCAGTCTTGGGCTGAATATATAGACAACTTTCAGACTTCATATCCTTCAGAAATGCACGTTAACTCAAATCCTGTTCTAGCAACTTTTCTAAGTTAAAAACAGTGCAATATTTAAAACCTATCCCTATTTTTTCGGCCATTGCATCCACATCATGTAAGGCTTTGTCCAGATTTCTTGCACTAAGAGGTTGAGAGGTATGCATACCTCTCAGTTGTCCAGATTTTTGCATCATATTTTTGGCTTATTCCTCATAAAATGTGTGGTTTTCTGGCAAATCACTGATGATTTAAATAACTAAATGTCATACATTTGAGTTTCAGCCTTCACATCCTTCAGAAAATGCATGCTATAACAAATGTTGTTATTCTAGCAACTTTCTAAGTCTGTAAGTGCAATATTTATAATCTGCCCCCTCCCATTATTTTAGGCTTTATTCAGATTTCTTGTGCTAAGAGGTTGAGAGGTATGGAGGCATGGTATTTAATGCTGTAGTTGCCAATTATTCGCTGCATTTTAAGGGGGAATAGGGTTCTGCATTTCATAGTGTGCCCTCCTTTAAGATGTCTAGTAACTATGAACTTTTCTGAAATGGTTTCTCAGTCATTCTCTATTGCAATATTACCAGTGTACCACTTTTTTCTTTACTGTAATGTAGGCAATTAATTCTTCAAGGACAGCAAGCACTGAATTTGTAGATGAAATACTGAAATGTAAAGTTGTTTGCCAGTAGCAGCCTCTTCATTAGTTACAAATCTCTTGTGTATAATTATTCGGATGAATTTTACTTCTGCAGAGATTGTGCTTATTGACTGATAGTGGTGGGTTGCAATGACAGATGTTTGAGGGGCCTTTTATAGTTAAAATGTTCTGAAATGGGCAGTTTTGTCATTATTGGTTCATACATTTTGTTTTATTGCTTACTGGAAAAATGTTCAAAACTAAAATTTAAAACACACACTAACAATTGTAAATATTTTCAGTGTGCAGCTAGCTGTTTTTTTTATCAAATGGCACACTGTGGTGTAGAATCTGAAAGCAGTGTTGTAGCACAATTGCTTTTGATGCAGAAGGCTGTGGATTCCACTCCCACACCATGTAGATGGAGTGCTGATACTGCAGTTCCCATATAATTGTTGATTATTTGGTGCATTATAAAGGGGGTAGGGGTTCTACACTCCTGAGTATGTCCTTTGTATGAGATGCATAGTGACTATGAACTTGTTAGTAATTGCCTATTCAATATTATCAGTGTACCAATGGGTAGTTATTGGTTCATACAATTTGTTTCATTGCCTATTAAAAGAATATTTAAAACTACACAAGTAAAACACATTCTAATAAGTGGTGCTGTATTATACAAGGAACATAATTCAATGCAATCAGGAATGTGAACCAAAGAACAAATACATGTATGCATGGCCCTAACAATGTGTGCAAGGAGTCTGTTTTGAAAACAGACCAAAGGTAAACAATTCTCCACTGGCCTGATGCATTTTCTATAATGTTTCCATGCCATTTCAATGAATGTGAGTTTCAAAGGCAGAGAAGTTTATTGCTTATGCTAAGTCTGTTTTCATTGCAAGACTGTATTGTTCTTTGTTTGAGCTATTTTATTTCAATATCTGTAATCACTGTAGAATCAAATAAAAGAACAGTATGCATGGTAACTGGTTGACACTGGAATGGCTGAGAAGGGGACTGCTGCTGGAGGGGGGTGGCAGGGGGTTGCTGCTGGTGGGTCTGCTGGTGGGTCTGCTGTGTGAGGAGTGGTCTATTACCCTGCCTAGGGCCCTATTTGACCATGATCCCACTCTGGTATTTAAAGCAAAAAATTCTGCAAAGGTAGTTGCAGTATAACTACATTACAAGGTATCTTTTTCTTCCTATGCATTTAAATAGTTTAAGGAAATGACTGGACTGGCTTTCTTGGGGAGTGACCCTGTGGGTGTGGCTGAAATGGTGTGGGTGGGGCTTAGGGGGCATCAAATCACTACTTTGCTTAGGGCACCATTTCGGCTAAGGCCGGCCCTGTGCAGAGCATACAGACAAAAAACACAAAACTTTACATTACCAACATGGTGAACTTTGCCCCTTTTTCCACTGTAGTGCAATCTCAGAGTTGGTAAATTTAGTTAGGAGTGGATTTCACTTGGGTGGGTTTTATATGATTTGGTTTATTTTTTATGTACTGTTAGCCAAGTGTTTACTTATGTGGTGAAAAATTATAGTGATGTGAATGTTCAGTAATGTAAAGTTTTGTGGATTTCGTCTCTATGTTCTGCAAGTCAATGCTATGGCATTTTGGTATTTTAAAGTAGATCCATCATTACATAGTTTACCAATAGAGCCTTTCATTTGTTTTATATCCTGAAGGTATGCAACTGTCTCTAAATGTTCCACAACAATGAAATGTCCTTTTCAGAAATTTTCAAGTACAAAATAATATCATCAGTAGATAAAGATAACTTTTTTGTGATTATTGTTAACATTATATCCTCAAATTTGTGAATCCCAAATATGTTTTTGCTAATGTCTCCAAATATACAACAATTAACAAGAGAAGAGGACATCCCTGCCTGGTTCTTCTGTTCAAACACAGCTTGACAGAGTTATCGTTTCACCCTAATTCTTGCTTCTGACCCTTTATATAACTTTCCGTTGTAAATTGCCTTTCCATTCTCTTTTCCCAATCCTTTCTAATCTCTACTGATGCAAATGCTACCACTACCCTACAATTTTTTTATTTATTTGTTTACCGGGATGGTCCGACTGGACACAATTCTATTTACAGTGGAGGCCCGGGGAGAAAAGCTCCAGAGTAGATAATAATCAGAACATGAGACAGACAAACACATATCAACAATAATAGTGTACACTAAAACCAACATGGTTAACATGAAGTAGCGTTAAAATAGAGAGCAACTTTTAGAGTTCTAAACAATGAAGCAAGTTCTACACTAAGTATAACAGGAAGAAAGGTGTGTAGAGTTGTAAAATAGTGAATATTATGCAATACATGAACATAGCCAGGTATTCATTAGATGTGATTTAAGTGATTTAAGTGCATTTTTAAACTGTGTAATAGTGGTAGTAATAGTAATTCAGAAAGGACAATTCATTGTTGTGGAACATTTAGACAGTTGCATCGACCCTAGCTCCAGTGAATGCTTTCTCTGCTTCCCTCTTGGTCATCATTATTTTTATTAATGTTGACAAATGTCTCTCACCTCCACAAAATCACATTAATCAATTTATACTAGCTTTGTTAACACCTTTGCCATTCTTTTAGCTAATATACACATAACTCTTTATAATGATCATTTAAAAATGAAATGAGTCTACAAGAAACTGTATCTCAAGGGTCTTTACCCTTTTGGGTAATACCCACCACAGCTTTCTTCCAATATGCTAGAACTACCCCCTCCCCATTTTTACATATTGTTAAACAAAACCTTCCAAAGCTTTATCACTTCCTTCCCTTCTAACTTCTAAATTTCTGTGGGAATATACAATCTGTTCATGGATACTTTCTTGTTGATCACTATGTTTAGCTTATCTCTTCATATTATAGCTAATAACTGTTGAGACTCATATTCCTCTAATCTTTATATAATTATTTCATAAATATTTCCATTTGTGCTTTTCTTGGTTTTCACATTCATCTTGCTTTAGCCAGGCTTTCATAGCATTTCTGAAATATCTGTAATACGTCTATGGGATCTCTGGTTATTTTTCTTGTCATAGGCTTCCTAAGTATTATATAACTTTTTATACTTTCTGTTGCCTAATTCCTTGTATCAAAAGTTAACAAATGCCTATAACTACTACTGCGTTCTGTTGCCTAATTCCATGTGCCAAAAGTTATCAAAAAATAGTTGCTTAACAGCAACCTTTCTAAACTCATGCATAATATCTAAATACTCCCTTATTTTCCCTTTAATGGTTCGTAATTGTTCCTCTTATTGTTCTGTGAGAGTCCCCTTCACCGGCAATACTTTAACATTTGTCACCCCTCTAAACAAGTCCTATTAATTCTTTTCCATGTTTTTTATTTCTGCCGTGTTTTTAAACTCTATTTTCATTTCATCTCATTCACTAGCCTTTCTTTCAGAAATAATTTCTATCTTTGCTAATAATTCTCAAATCATACCTATTACGCATTCCTTAAATTCCTCTATGTGGCCAATATGAGGGGTTTTATGTGGGGGAAAATGGAAAGGCAACTAAGACACCGAATATACGAACATTTTAATGATCTTAAAAAATGCAATAGGATTTTTCTGTGCCAAAGAGTTTTATCTGCCTTCTCCATGTCCTGTTGATTCTTGTAAATCTCTGCTGCCATGCAAGGCCTGTTTCAAGAACCAGCCTCTCAAGGTTATTTACAGAAGGGGGCAAAACATCAAGGATCTGCTTGAGCAGAATCAAAACCCCTCCGTTTTCTCCCACAGGAAAAAGGCACATTTAGGTGTGGTGCCTGTCCTTAATGTCCCCATATTACCCACGTTGAAAGTATGAGAAGGGATAAAATGGTGGCGGGTAAAACTTACACCAGCTGTAACAGTTGTGGAGTAGTTTACATTGCTCTATGTGGCCAATGTGAGGGGTTTTATGCGGGGGGAAATGGAAAGGCAATTAAGACACCAAATATACGAACATTTTAATGATATTAAAAAATGCAATACTAACAATGCATTGTATAGGCATATATTATCCTTTGGGGGGGGGGGGGGCTGATTTTACTTTTTTTCTGTTGGAACTTCTACCCAGGGATATCAGGGGAGACCCTTGGGTTCTCCATTTATTGTGAGTTGATCTGTATTTAAATGAGGCGTTCCCATTATTGTGCACTTTCTGATGAAGTCTGGGAGGTGCCTGGATGAAAACGCATTTTTTGTGTAGCGTTAAGCCTTTTGTGTGAGCCAATAAAGAGTGGAGCTTTTCTGTCCTCAATTCAGTCCTGTGTTTTGCTTACCAGTTATCTTTTGGACTGTTTCCTCATTTTTTTTTGTTATTGGTTAATGTCTCCTTGTTGCTAAGTATGTGTGTCTAGTAGGTAATGGCATTAATGTCTAAATTGGAAGAAATATAGGCCTTCTAGTGAAACCTTTACAAGACAAGCAAATTACCTGAACCTTCCGGATTAATGTCTTAACATCCAAGGAAAGAGAAAGATGCTTGAAAATATAAGGATGTAAGGCAATACTATGGCACTGTGTAGTTATATGTTCACAGTAAAACAATGGCACCTTCTTCTGTAATAAAAGCAGACTATTGAACCAGAAGTAACGTAAGTGCTTTCACGGTGTAACCCACTGCTTCTTCAGACATATTTGCAATGGCATCTAACATGAACATTTAAATACTTAAATTATTTAATTAGTTAAAGAAGTATCCAATTAAAAATCTCTTACCAAAAATACCACCATTTAAAGACATATTACAAACCTCAGAAGACCTAAACTTAACACATGTGAAAGCTTTCATAGAATAAAAGATAAAAACATTTAAAACACATACAAAACTATTAACTAGATGTAATATATAAAAATGTGTCTAAGACAGAGACTGAAAACATATGCCTGAATGAATAATAAATAAATATACAATCTGTCCCTGAATAATGAACTGATAGAATGTCTAGTAGAAAGGGGGGGGTGTTACACCAAAAGCCCAGGAATGAGGGTGTATAACTAGTATATGGAAATGGACAACTATAAGTACATTTTATATTACTTCCTAAGTAGTCCAGCTTTTAGAATAGGTTTTATTGGGACTTTATCATTTAATCCCTTGCCTACATCAGCCCTTAGTCTAATTATCCATTTTGTCTCATTTACTTCTGTTTTATTGCTAATATCCCCTAGCCTATTGTTAACCCTGGTATTTTCTATTATATAAAACTTGAATATGTGTAAATTAAGAGGTATTCATAACATGTTTAGCTAAGGCAATAAAACAGAAGTAAATGAGACAAAATAGATTGAATGGACTAAATGATAAAGTCCCGATAAAACCTATTCTAAAAGCTAGACCACTTAGGAAGTAATATAAAATTTACTTATAGTTGTCCGTTTCCATATACTATTTATACACCCTCATTCATGGGCTTTTAGTGTAAACCCCCCCTCTACTAAACATTCTACCAGTTCATTATTCAAGGACAGATTGCATATTTATTTTTCATTCAGGCATGTTTTCAGTCTCTATAGCAGACACATATTTTTATATATTACATCTAGTTAATAGTTTTGTATGCGTTTTAAATGTTTTTATCTTTTATTCTATGAAAACTTTCACATGTATTTAGTTCTTCTGAGGTTTGTAATATGTCTTTAAATGGTGGTATTTTTGGTAAGAGATGTTTAATTGTATACTTCTTTAATTAAATAATTTAAGTATTTAAATGTTCATGTTAGATCCCATTACAAATATGTCTGAAGAAGCAGTGGGTTACACTGTGAAGGTTAATTCTGATTCAATAAATAGTCTGCTTTTATTACAGAAGAAGGTGCCATTGTCTTACTGTGAACTTATAACTACACAGTGCCATAGTATTGCCTTACATCTTTATATTTTCAAAAACCTTTACAAGACATGGCTTTGTCATTAGATAAAATATTATTGGCATGTGCCCAATTTAATGCTCTAGCAATATTTATAGAAATGATGTCAGATTTTTTTTTAAAATACTTAAATTCTGCCAGCATCTGGTAAAAATGACCAGGTTCCTAGGTGTCAGTGGCTGTGATTCACACTGTAATGAGGCGCTCTGAAAGGCATTTTTGAAATACTATATAACAGAAGGATACCTTCGTTGAAGGTTGTGCGCCAGAGCCAGTAACTCGGTATGTAAAAATCAACTACCAATCATTAGTGGACTGGAGTTCCACTGTGGCAACCCCTAACCAGGAAAAGCCGAAAGACACAAACAAACAATATAACAGAAGGAATAATAGTGAGCTTGGTTTCTTCTATTACTAACAAATCAAGGTGGTAATTATGACAATCAGAAAGAAGTTTGGCCCTCCATTTGAACAGTTCCCATAGTAAGTTTACAGATTCCCTGAACTCAAAAACAAGGACTCATTATGGTTTTGCATATGGTCTGGCATTTAGGATTCCTGGTTTTCACCTAGGAGGCCCAGGTTCAACTCATAGTATGGGAATGGCCCACTGTTTGCCTTCCTCTCCTCTCAAATAAACATTTTTGCAGGTTAAACAATGTGATTTTTATATATTCCTTCAAATTTCACATGGATGACTGGATGGGTGCTCTACAATTTATCTGTCCTTGAGAAAAGAGGTAAAACCTGAGGGTGGGTATTGGAAAGGTGTCCACAGTATTAGACAAAAACAGCTTTGAACCTCCTATAAATATTTTTTTGCATTACTAATCTGGGTGCATAATCTAAATCATCTTCTTCACATATATAATATAGAGGAAACTCCAGGGATGTCTTTCTCCTTTTTTAATGAGGAAGGGGATTTTGTTGGGAAATTGTAGGATAACCTAGATTTTCTGCCATAACTCCATAATTCTTTAATGAAACTTTAGTAATCAAAGATTAAGGGTAGCTGAGGAAGTAGTTATCAGAACCGTCACTGAAAGCATTAGTCCTACTGATCACAGATTGGGAAGCTTGACCTCTTCAGACATTCTGTCCAAAAAAGAGAGGGTTAATTTCCCCTCAAATCCTGTAGGCTCACATATTAAAATAGCTGGTGTATTGCAAGAGGAAGAGTGGCTTCTCATTGCATGAGTGACTTGCCTAAATACAGCACTAATTTCTTCAGAGTGGCTTGAAGAAACTGAGATGAATGTATCATTGTCAGTTTTGAAGGAACATCTACAGACAGGACATATTCAAAGGATGTTGCTGAGGGCTGACAGATCTGAGCCTCTGCAGAATAGATGATCTCAGACCCTCTCAAGAGTAACAGGTGTACAAAGTTTTCACACTTCCTCCCTGAAAAAGTTTTCATAACTATTTTTTATCCACCTTTTAGGACATTTGGAATCTGCAATTACTCGCAATGTGAGCTGCCTCTTCAATTTTAGTGGTGGCCAATCCTTGTCCAAAAGCTGAAAGTTTTTATGATTCCAATCAATCTGTGAAAGGAGAAAGGACTGAAGATGGTGCTGACATCTCTCCCATTTATACTGTATCACTGACAGACGCAAAATGGGAAGGATGACCCTACATCAGGCTATCCAAAAGCTCTTTAAGTCAAACAGGGTGACTGGACATAAGCATTTATCTTAATCCTGTTTTTAACACTCTATCAGTATGTTTTTTTACAAAGGACATTTGAGAAGAAATCTAGACTTACAAACCATTTATCAGAATAAGGTCTCACAGAAGCCTACCTTCAGTAATCAATGATGTGAATAACAAGTAAATACAGTCTTAAAAGGGTATACAGTCAAGTAAAAAGCAGCTTTTAACAACTTCAACATTTTGCTATCATAACATTAGGAGACAGCATGTCATTCCAGTATTTAATCAAGAGCATAAGAATATTTAAAGCTCTTAAAGCCAAAGCCTTAATGGATAACATCCTTTAGCATAAAAAGCATAATCCTAAACATCTTAACAAGCATCAACAAACAGGTCTGAAGCTACTTACAATCATTGTCTGAAACTAAATCAGTCTAATCTGGATTAGGAATTAAGATACTTACACAACAGTTCACACTTTTCAGACTCACTGCAAAACCTCTCTAAACATTTAGAAACAAGAACATAGCATCTTGCTTAATATTATTGTCTTAAAGCTTCTGTATTTTCACAAAAAGGTGGATATGCTGAAAAACTGGGGATTCTCTGAAGGAAATGTTGAAAACCTCTCAGAAAAATGTCTTTCAACATTAGCAATGCAAAACAGAAAGCTACTCTCTTAAACATCTTCTCAGAGAACTGGAAACTCATGAGTGCTGTCTGACTCTGTTTACTTTACTTATTGCTAGCAAAACCAACTATCATGGTTCACCATCTAACACTGTAGCAGAAATCCTCCAAGAACCTGCCCTCTGAAGGAGTTGATGCTACCCAAACAATAAGGAAGCTATAGATGCTATTACATCTGTAACATTGGACCCCTACAATAAATAAAGCTTAACAACTAAGCAAAAATAAAACAAACATGTAGATTTAATTATGGGAATGATATTGCAACCAACTATACTCAGGAAGTGAAAACTCGGTCAAGTGACTGTTATGAACACTGTGAAGAAAGTACAGCTGTGTAAAATCTTACCATAACAGTAGATGCCCTTTCCTTAACTGTTGTAGTATTTCTTACGATTAGGAATTCCCTGCCTTGGGTAGCTTGACATCCAGCCATATAACAAAAGCCTACTGTTGCTCTAAGGTGCGCCATGCATCAAACATACGATCCTTGCATAGTGCAGGGCATAAAGGTGATGTCCAGACACACCATCCTCAGAACTGATAGCTCCAAGTAGGAATGCCAGTCCGAGGAAAACCAAGAGGTAACCAGTACATCCAGAAGGGAAATGGACCGGGGGAGAAGGGAGGGACTGAATACTGCAACACTGAAGGAAAGGATATCCACTGTTATGGTAAGATTTTACACAAATGTACTATGTCCTTCCATTCACTGGTTGCTAATTTCCTTACAACTGGAAGAGTTCCAAAGCACAAGAAGAATCTCGGGAGGAGGAAGGACCAGCAGAGCCCTCTAAGAAGCCATGAAGGATTGCCCTAGCAAAGCCAGCTCTAGCACTGGAGATTCCATACCACTTGTAATGCTTGGAAAAAGTATGCACCAAAGTCCAGGTAGCTGCTTCAAGAACAGAGTTAGTATCCAACCCCTTGAAAAAAGCACATGAAGAAGCCACAGCTCTACTACAATGAGCCTTTACAGACGAAGGAAGGCTCTTACCATGAAAAGTATAACAAAATTAAATAGCCTTTGTGATCCCAGAAGAAATAGTTTGCTTGGATACAGCTAAACCTAGGGACCTACAATGAAACAAAAAAAATAAACAACTGATCAGATTTTCTAATAGGCTTTGTCGTATCCAAATAAAATCTGAGTTGTCTATACACATCCAAAGTATGCAGCACCCTCTCACCGGCAGACTGCAGAGAGGGGAAAAAAGCAGGCAAATGAATAGACTGATTAAGTGACAACTCATTAAACACCTTGGGCATAAAAGAAGCATCGGTAACCAAGGATACATTGTCCTTATGAAACACCAAAAAAGGAGGACAAGCCATAAGGGCTTGAAGCTTAGATAACCTTCTGGCATAAGTAAGGGCCATCAAAACAAAAAGTCTTCCAAAAGCAATGTTACAAGGAAGCTGAAGCAGCAGGCTCAAAAGGAGCCTAGGACAACTTCACCAAAACAAAATTAAGATACCAGGGAGGAGGAGAAGGCTTTCCGGGAGGCCTGATATGAAGGATGCCTTTAAGGAACTGTTTATCTTCAAATCTAGAAGGTAAATGGAGATAAAGGCAGACACAAGCAGAAAAAGCTGATAAGTGGGCCTTAACAAAAGAATAGGCCAAACCAGCATTGAGCAATTCACACATTAAGAAAGAACCAAAGGGATATCCAAGTGGATCCAGGTTAAAAGAGAGACACCAAACAGAAAACCTTTTCCATTTGAATAAGCAGAATTTCCTAGTATTGGGTTTCCTGGCCTCCTGCAGGATCCTAGGCATGTCCTCAGAAACAAAGTGTCTGTGGAATCAAACTCCTATCACCCATAGTGTCAGCTGAAGAGTGGACAGGTGGGGATGGATGAGAAATCCCTAGTCTTGTGTGAGTAGGTCCAACCTGTGAAGTAACCTGTGATGACTGCCCTTGGCTAAATGCAGAAGAACAGGGGACCAATGCTGTCTCGGCCAGAAGGGAGTCACCAACAAGATATTGGAAGCATCCTGTTGAATTTTGAACAGGACTTTTGGAATGAGAGGAAGGGGAGGGAATGCATAATGAAACATACCCTTCCAAGAAAAACAGAGAACATCTACCTTCCACATCAGAGGACCCAGGACTCTGGCACAAAATAAAGGAAGTTGTCTGTTCAGAGGGGAGGCAAATAGAGCTACACGAGGAGTACCACACCTGTAAACAATGTCCAGAAACACATCCCTGTGAAGTATCCATTTGTGGGATTGAGTTAAGGACCTGCTCAGAGTGTCTGCCACAATGTTTTGGCCTGAGGGAATGTAAACTGCCTGATGTCACATGATACTGGACAGCAAGATCCCATACAAGCAGTGACAACTGATAAAGAAGGCAGGATCTTGTTTCCCCCTGTTTGTATAAACACCATATCACTGTGGTATTGTCTGTAAACACCTTGAGAGGTCCTGGGGAGAAAAAGAGGATGAAAATCTTGAAGAGCCAGCAGAAGAGTTCTCATCTCTTTGATACTGATGTGCCCCTTCTGTTGAAGATGCGACTACACCCCCTGTACCTTTAGGGAGCCAAAAACTGCTCCCCATCCTACATCTGACGCATCTGTGAACAGTTTCTGAGAGGGAAGAGGGTGATGAAAACAGCCATGGATTTAGAGACAACTGCTGGATCCACCAGTGAAGTTCTCTTGAGACAAGGAAGGAGAGGAACAACAAGGTCTATGGGATGTGCATGTTGAAGCCAAACTGACTTCAGGAGCCACTGAAACTTTCTCATGTGGAGTTTGGCCAGAGGGAGTACAGGGATGGTAGCCATGAAACTCAGAGCTCTCAGAAACTCCCTGGCTGTAATGGAAGCCAGAGGAAGGAGAGTTAGAAAGAAGGAAATGAGAGTCAAGGCCTTGTGAGGAGGCAGGTATGCCAGCATAGGCACCATCTGAATCCTGCAACCTAAAAAAACATGATCCTGTGAAAGAGTCAGAGAAGACTTTTTGAAGTTTATTGTGAACCCCAGGCTCTGAAGAAGGGAAATGGCAAAATTTTAATTTTGCAACAGGCTCTCTGGAGAGGAGGCCTGAATCAGCAGGTTGTCCATGTAAGGAAATACTTGAATCCTCTGAAGCTTGCAAAAGCAATCACAGTAGTGAGGCATGTGGTGAATACCCTTGGAGCAATAGAAAGGCCAAAGGGCAAAGCACAGAAGTGAAAATGCCAGGAAGCATCAGAGAAATGCAAAAGTTTCCTGAAAAGAGGATGGATTGGAATATGGAGATAAGCCTGATGACGCAAAACAGGAAACAGAGTCTGAAAGGACAATATTCGAAAAGCAGGCAGCTTCTGAAGCGTTTAGATGAGAGAGGTCTAGGCTTGGTCTCCAAGTACCCTCTTTTTTTCTGGAAACTAGAAATATTCTGGTGTAAAACTCCCTCCACATTTGGGACACAAGCACCTTTTGAATACTGCCCTGAGTCAAAAGGTTTCAAACTTCCAATGGGAAAAAAGGGAATTATTCCCAAGGAGGCTGAGGAATGCCCATAAAAGAGGGATGGGATATTCACACCATGAAATGCCCCTGGCGAATAATATACTGAACCCAAGAATCCTGAGTAATCTGAAGCCAAACAGGAAGAGAGAGAGAGAAAGGTGACGAAAAAGAAGAACATGGCTTGGAAGAGAGAGAGTCAGACAGCACCTGGTTTATCTGGAAAGGAAGACTTCTGAGTCCCTAAAGACTGAATAGCCTTTGCAGGAGGATTCTGTTTGCCACCCTTTTTGCCCTTAGGAGGAGGGTGAGATTGCCTGCGAAGAAAGTCAGGCATATTGGGGTAGTTTATTTGAAATTTAGAAACAGGAGAGACAAACACATATTTGACTTCCTGTAAGGTCTTCTTATCTTGAAGGGACTTAAACAAACCAGCAGCAGCTTCTCAAAACAAGTGTTTATTATCAAGAGGGGCATCCATCAACTTAGTCTTGATATATTCAAAGCCAAGAATACCTCCTCATCATTGAACCAAAAGCAGCAGCCCTAGAAGAGGCTGCATCATAACTACACTTGATAGAATGATGAACCACCTGAGAGGAAGTCCCTAACTGGGAAAGAGCAAATGTTTTACCATCAGAGACTGGGAGATCAGAAATAACCTGACAAGCCTGAGAAAGGAGAGCCAGCACATACCTAGACATATGGGTCTGATAATTAATATCCCTAAAAGCCAAGGTATCGGAGGTGTAAACCTTCTTACCTAGCCTTTTCATGGTTCAGCTATCTTAATCAAAAAGCAGTAACTTGGGCAAAGGAAGCAAATGAGAGGGCTTGTCAGAGGCTACAGACACCACTGAGGAGTCAGCAGCAGGACATTTTTTTTTTTTTACAAAAGTACACGCCTCAGACACCCTATAAAAGCTCAAATCCAGAAAAAGAAGTGAATTCCGCAAAAGAACACTCAGCAGAACAAAAAACAATTTAATATTGGAAGAGCGTTGCACCACAAGTATTAGTATTTCATCTGAGTATTCAAAACTTGCTAAACAACCAAAATGGCGAAAAGACAGCTTCAAAACAACAGCTTCAATAACAGGCTTTTACCATATTGAATCCACCATGTATGGAATATAGAGCTTTGCTGTTGTAAAAGTCAAGTGGCATTGTAATTCCACAGCTTTAAAATATGTGGATGTCATAAAAACAGAAAAAACAAACATAAAAGTGAAGAACCCTTCTGATGTGAACGGACAAGCGCTTTCAGCTTTTTCAAGCCTTCTTCAGATCCAAAGATTTTTCCAATATTTACACCCTATAAAAGCTATCAGGTATCTTGGGAGCAGGGGACAGAGCATCAGGAACTTTACACACACTGGAAAATGCATCCAACAAAGCAACGAAAACAGGAGGAATAGCAGAAGGTTTCAGAGATTCCATCTGGAGCAACTCATAGTAACTCTTATGGATTTCAGAGATCTGAGCACAATCCCATTTAAATAATTCCATCATCCTGGAGACTGTATTCCCAAAAGAAATTACTTCAAAGGCAGAATCAGAACTGCTAGATTTTTCTTCCTCTGACCCATAGTCCAAAGGAGAAGAAATTTGGGAAGAGTAAGCAATGGATTCCTCATCAGAATCTAACTCCTATTCAGAGGAATCCTGTTCCCTGGGCCTTTTAAGGGGAGTAGAGAACCAAGGTGAGGCTGGAAAAGAAACCCCCTGAGAACGTGTTAATGCCATCAAAGCATTAAACAAACCCTGAATAAAGGCCTGCCATTCACTTTCTGGATCCCTAGGACCAGGAGAGACATGTTTAGTTTTTTTTTTATTTTTTTCTTTAATGGGACATCTGGCCTGTAAAACTTAGAAGGCTCTGACCCAGGATGGCATTCAATAACAGTAATTGGGACTTTTTCCCTAACTAAACACTGAGGAACACCCCTAGGCCCCTTGGAAATAATCAACCGTGATTCCCCCTGAATGTGCAAAACGTATGTCTGCAAAGCCTTATCAGACATGCTGAAAGCCGGATCCCCGCCAGCCCCCAACCCAGTCACAGCAGAGGAATCTGACAACAAAGCCAGGGGAACCTAAGGAGAAACATCCAGTGGAGGCTGGACAGCGGAAGATTCCAGTCTTGGTTTCTTAACCTTCTTCTTCCTCAATGGCTGACCCTCGGGGCTGGAAGTTCCTTCCATGTTATCCTTAGCGAGAAGCTGAAGTTGTTGATTCTCCAGATTCAAAGCAAGGGAAGAAAACCTACTTCTCAGAGTCTTCGGTACAAAAGCCTGACATACACAGCAGGTCACATGGTCGTGATCGGCACCCATATTTGCAACAGCTCAGACACTAGCAAATAGGATGTAGGCATTACACCGATGATCGAGAGATGCATTCAGACTGTCTGAAAAGACAAAGGCATTCAGACTGACGATTGAGAGATGCGTGCGTTCGGACTGGCGGCAAATCAGTTCTAACAATGGTACATCCGGACATCATCTTTATGCGCTATGCTATGCAAGGAGCATACATGTGATGTACAGTGTACCTTAAAGCTACAGGCTTTGTATACAGGCTGGATGTCAGGCTACCTGAGGCAGGGAATCCCCAATCATAAGGAATACTGCAACCAGTGAATGGAAGAACATCTAAAGATGCCACCAATCAGCAATGCTTATATGAAGAATGCTCATCCTCTTACACTGAAATATGTGAGACTGATAAAGAAAATTGCTGCATACATCAAGATTTGTAGGTCTGTAAACCCATATGTTGACATTTTGCCTAAAAGAAAGTAAAATACACCCAGTCAAAACCAAGAAAGGAAAAATGCAGACTCCATTAAAATATTTTGAATGTCAGAATGGATAAGAGACCCATTGCCTTCCGTGAGAAGGCCCAACCTGTGAGGTAACTTGTGGTGACTGCCTCTAGCCAAGTGAGAAAGAAGGGGCAGCCAATGCTGTCTGGGCCAAAAAGGTGTTGCTAGCAAGATTTTGGGACAGTACTGCCTTATCTAGTGCAAGACTAGGAAGGGGAGAGAAAACATACAGAAACATCCCCTTCCAAGGAAAAGACATGGTGTCCACTTTCCAAGCCAGATCACCTGGGACTCTGGAGCAGAATAGAGGAATTTGTTCAGAGGGAAGGCAAAAATATCTACCTGAGGAATATCCCATACATGGACAACGTCCAGAAACACATCTCAGTGAAGCATCCATTTGTGAGCGTGCGTGCTGGACCTGCTCAAAGAGTCTGCCACTAGACTGTGCTCTGACAGAATATAAACAACCTAGAGTCACTTGATACTGGACAGCCAGATCTGAGACCTGAAGAGCTAGACTGCAAAGAAATTAAGAACTTTTACCCCCTTGCTTGTTGACATACCACATCACTGTGGTATTGTCTGTGAAAATTTTAGACAAATTGCTAGGTTTGTTACAGAATGCTAATACGTATACCCCAATTAATCCTTTAGGTGAGAAAGGGATTATAGAGAGAGTACACAGCAATCTACGACAGTTTTTGGACAGTAAACTGATTAGTGAAGATTTGTTTAAATTTCTTATGATAGAGAAGCCAGTGACACCTATATTCAAAGCTCTACCAAAAATACATAAATCAGAAACTGACCCACCTCTCAGACCCATAGTGTCTGGCAGAGGTTGGGTGACAGAAAACATTTCGATTTGGTTGGAGACGGAGTTAAGGCCGTACCTAGATAGATTGGACAATGTGCTTTCAGATACAGGCCACTTTTTGAAAAGCTTAGGGGCCTATAAATTGGAACAGTCTGACGGTGAGTTACTTATGGTAACTATGGACATCCAGAACCTGTTTACTGTCATAGGCAATGATTATGGGATACGAGCCATTTCTGAGCTTTTGCAGGAGTTAGGCGTCACTATGTTCAAGATCGATACCGTAAGAGGTTTGCTTGGTTTGGTACTAAATAATAATGCCTTTATAGGTGTGAACCAAGCATATAGGCAGGCACAGGGGATAGCCATGGGCACCCCCTGTGCTAACACCTATGCCAACCTTGTCTTGTCCTTCTGGGAGAGGAGTATGGTGTTGAATAACATGTCATGGAAAGGTCATATCAAGATGTATAAGCGTTTTGTGGACGATATTTTTATTCTTTGGGATGGGGACGACAACTCTTTAGCTTATTTCGTCTCCTACCTACATACCACCACTTCTTTTTTGAGGTTCACGGTTAACAGCTCACGCACACAGATTGACTTTTTGGATGTCAGGGTACAGTTGACAGAGAATGGTTTTTCATCCAGTTTATATAGAAAAGACTGCTGGAAGAACACCTTGCTTTCTTTCGATAGCATGCACCCTCGACACATATTTCCTAATATAGTGCAGGGACAGGTTGCCAGGATTTCTAGAATTAGCAATGACGATGCATGCTTCGAGCAAGAGTTGGGGACCCTGATGGACTGCTTTCATACTAGGGGTTATGATAGGAAATTGGTAAACAACAGGATGGAGTTTGGTAGGAACTATAGGAAGGATAGATATAAACCATGGCTGAGAACCGTTGACACAGGCACAGGCTCACAACATGATAGGGCCAGTGGACATGATTCTAGGTTGACACTAACTTATGGTAGCAATATAGGTGATGTTTGTGCACTGATCAGAGGGAATTGGAATATTTTAACTAGTGATGTAAGTTTGAAGGGTATGCTAGGTGACAAACTGGTTTTTAGATATAAAAGAAATAAAAACTTGAAAGATTTATTTTGTAGGGATAAGACTAAGACCAGTATGGATAATCTGGCTATCACTAAACAGGGCACTTTTCCATGTGGGCTATGTAAGGCATGTGCTTATGTAGATAGTAGGGGTGTATTTGTGCATCCAGTGACTGGCAGACTGTTTGATTTGAAAGGGAGAGCAACTTGCAGAACCACTGATGTGGTTTACTTGGCAGAGTGTCAATCCTGCACAAGTTTTTATGTGGGCAAGACCAATTGTATGTTCAAAGTTAGGGTCTTGCAGCACCTCTCTTCAATTAGAAATGGGGACACACGCAATGCATTATATAGACATTTGGCAGCTCATCCTACACATAGTTTCAAGTTTAAAGTGATAGTGAATGTGAAGTTGAACAAAAGAGGGGGAGATATTAAACAATTAACAGAGCTAGCTGAATCCAAATGGATAATTGAGTTTATGGCACACAGGAGTCCTGGGCTTAATGAAGTCATTCCTATGAGACCCACCCTTAAGAATAGGCGGGTTTTTTACTGATTTTTACTGATTTTTTATTGGTTGTGCTTGTTTTAAAATGTTGGTTTTGGGAGATGCTTTATCTGATGAAGGGCAGAGGCCCGAAAGCGCTCATCATTTGTATATCTAATTTCAATAAACAGAAGGAGTTGGTCTTCGAGCAGTGTCCAGTCTTATTGTTTTTTTGAAAATTTTAAGGGACCTGGGCTGGAGGAGGGAATGAAAATCCTGAAGAGCTAGAAGCAGAGCCCTCATCTGCTTTATACTGATGATGTCTGACCTCTGACGAAGAGGCCAGAGACCCTGAACCCTGACAGAGCCAAAGAAGGCCCCCCTCCCCTGTCTCAGGAGTCTGTAAAAAGCGTGAGTCAGAACTTGAACCTGGAAAGGAAGCCCCAATTTCAACAATAAATTGCAACAAAAAGGTGCACGAGACATCCACAGATAACCTGCTGGTCCCAAAGTCATAGGGATCTGGCTGATTACAGCCAAAAAAAGCCAGAAAGGAGGGTGGAAACTTTTACTACAAAAATGATCTAGTTGAAAACCTACTGATATGATGAATTGCTCACACAGCTGTACTGTTTACCACAGGATCACCACTGCAGCAGTATTTATTCACGACATAGTATTAAAGCTAATAAAGACTACGATGAAGTTAAAGCATGCCCTACAGAGGAAAACCTTGGTCTGTTCTTAGGCTGGATGTTCTACCTGCAGTGCTTACAGAAAAGGCTTACACAGCTGCCTTACAAATTCCCCTTCTGAAAAAAACTTTGACAAGTACTGCAGGATTTGAGGTTCACAGCACTGCTTCAGGCATAAAACACAACAAATGCATCACAAGGAAAACCTTTTCCATTTGACTAAGTAACATCTTCTGTCTCTATGCCAAATCAAGGCAACATTCTCTGACAGCCTGTTCTTAAATGGTATCAAGCTGACAATATCATGCAGTGTAGGCTCTTCTTGCACCATCTGGGTCTGCATGAACAACCACAGTTGAAGGGGCCAGTGCAAGATAATCAAGCCTGGTTTGCCCTTATTTATTATAATACTCTTGGCACCAGAGGTAAGGGCAGGAAGGCATATAAAAAAGTTATGTACTCATCATAACATTCCATGTGAGTTGTTCGTCTTGCCTTCATTCTTTACTGATGGGTTCGGAGCCAATCCCCAGCCCCGACACGGCCAACTGCAAAAGTTCAAGGTCTTCAACCAGCTCAAGGCCAACTCCCTATCCCATGATGCACCCTGATCTTCCCTCAGATCTTGTTTGCTGTGTGACTACTTAGTAGTATAAATATGCCACTCAGAGAGTTGGATAAGAGACAAAACACTCTATACGGACCTCAAGTAGACTGGATGGGGGTTGGAGGGTGGGATGTAAGAATGAAGGCAAGATGAACAACTCACATGGAATGTTATGGTGAGTACATAACGTATTTATGTGAAGTTGTTCTATCTCGCTGCTCATTCTTTACTGATGGGTAGCATCCCAAACACCATCTTCTCGGGTGGCTCACGGGAGTATATTCCTCAGAACTGTGGAACCAAAGGAGGCCCTGTCACTGGAGGCCTTGTCTACTTTGTAATGAGTGATAAAGGTATGAGGTGTTGACCAGGTAGCTGCTACACAAATAGAGTCTAATGGTAACCTCGCAGAAAAGGCTAATGAGGTTGAAATAGCTCTAGTAGAGTGGGCCATTACTTTTTGTTGCAAGGGGGCATTTTGTGAATTATAAATGAAGGAAATTCAATCTGACAGCCACTTTGAGAAGGTTACTTTTATCACTGAGGCACCCTTCTTTGACTCTGAAAAGGAAACGAATAGTTGATCCGTTGACCTGAATTGTTTTGTTCTGTCTAGATAAACTCGTAGTTGTCTATGAACATCAAGTTTGTGCAGCATGTGTTCCATCCTATTTGTGTATTGGGGAAAGAAAACTGGCAACTCAATAGATTGGTTAAGATTTGCCTCTGAACAAACTTTTGGTAAAAAGGATGGATTAGTTCTGAGCAAAGCTCTGTCATTATGGAAGATCAGATAAGGAGGTTTGATGGTTAGGGCTTGCAGCTCAGAAAGTGATGAGCAGAAGTAATGGCTATCAGAAAAATAGTCTTCCATGAAAGGAATTTCAAACAACAGGTTGAGATTGGTTCAGAAGGGGGTAGTATGATTCTGGATAGAACAAAATTTAGATTCCATGGCATGGCTGGAGCTCTGATTGGTGGCCTCAAATGAATGGCTCCTTTAAGAAAGACTTTAGCAAGTTGATGCGACATGACATTAGAGCCTTGGAAACCAAAATGAAAATTTGATATCGCTGCTAATTGAACTCTGATGGTAGCTGCAGCCACTCGTCCATTGAAAAGTTTAGTTAGGAATTCCAGCATAGATGGGACAGGAGCTAGGTAAGGATCAACATCATTCTGAGAGGCCCATAAAGAAAATCTCTTCCATTTGCTAAGATATAACTTTCTGGTAGATGATTTAGGAGAGGATGTTATAATATGTTGGGTCTCAGTTGAGAGGTTGTAAATCCTGGCTATTGTGGGAATTGGAGCAGCCAAGCTGTCAGTTTGAGGGAATGAAGTAAAGGATGAAGAGACCCCGATGAATGAGTCAACAGATCTGACAATGAGTCCAAGATCCAGGGTTCTTCCAAAAGATGAGGCTGGAGGAAGGGAAGCCAAATTTGCCGAGGCCAGTAAGGGGATATTAGTATCATGGTCCTTCCCAGTAGTTCTGCTTTCTGCAATACCTTGGAAATCAGAGGGAAGGGGGGAAATGCATAAAGGAGACCCGGAGGCCAATTGTGCACCAGTGCATCCCTAGGGGCTTCCTCCGGATGGGGAATTAGGGCAAAGTAGCTGCTGCATTTCGTGTTTGTTGGGGTTGCAAAAAGATCGCAGCAAGGCTGGCCCCACCTGCGGAAAATCCTTTCTGCTACTTGTTGCTTTAGGGACCACTCGTGAGACAGTAAGATTTCCCTGCTCAGCTTGTCTGATATCACATTGGATTTCCCCGGGATGTGCATTGCTAACTGAAAGTGCTGGGAGGAGATTGCCCACTGCCATACTCTCATGGCCTCTTGACACAGGGGGTAAGATTTGCTTCCTCCTCGTTTGTTGATGTACCAGACCACTGACATGTCTGTCTGAATTGCAATTGTTCCCAGAGGTAGAGAGTCTTGAAAGGACTGCAGCATTAGAAGTAGCTCTCTCATCTCCAGGACATTTATATGCAGATGAGCCTCATGTTTCTTCCACATGCCTTGGGCTGTTCTTCCCTGAAAATGCCCCCCCCCACCCAATCAAGGAAGCGTCCGTGGTCGCCGTGGCTATGGGATTGGGTAGAATGAATGGACGTCCCTGAGATACATGCTGAGACATCAGCCACCACTGAAGGTCCTTCTTGCACACATTCATTATGACAATTTGATGTGACATTGGAAGTTCCTGAAAGGACCATTGAGAGAATAGAAGCCATTGTAGAATTCGCATATGTATTTGTGCAAGAGGAATGGCAATGATTGCTGCTGCCATCGATCCTAGCAACTGGAGTACCATTGAGACTTGGGCTTGGTCTGATACTTGCTCTCATAAAAGAGAAATTCTTTCTGGAGGCAGACTTAATGTCATAGAAACTGTGTTTAGTTTTGCTCCTATGAAGATGGTCTGTTGCGATGATGATAAGGCAGATTTTTCTGAGTTGATGGTAATCCCCAATTGATTGCATAGGTGTAAGGTTTTGTCCCTCGCATGAATGAGTTGATGCTTGGTGGTGGCTGTGAGGAGCCAGTCATCTAGATATGGAAACACCTGGAATCCCAACCGTCTCAGGGGAGCAGTGACTACTGCCATACATTTGGTGAACACACTGTGGGCTGTAGTGAGATCAAAGGGCAGAGCGAGAAACTGATAATGGCTGGCTCCCAGCCAGAAGAGTAGATGATACCTGGATGGTCTGTCCATTTTATGTGGTAGTACGCATCCTGAAGATCTATATAGCACATCCAATTGTCTTTCCCCAGAAAGGGAAGTATTGCCTGAAGCATGACCATCTGGAACTTCGTCTTTTTCACTGACTTGTTTAGGGTGCTTAGGTCCAGAATAGGTCTCCAGACCCCTGTTTTCTTTTGAACTAAAAAGAACCATGAATAAGTTCCAGATCCTCTTTGGTCTGCTGGGACTGGCTGGATGACTCTTTTGTCCAGCAATCTTTGGACCTCTAAGGCTGCTAGGTCCCTGTGACTGGGTGGAATGTCTGGGATTATCTTTATTAGAGGGGGTGCGGTGGCAAAGGGAATAGAGTATCCTCCGGATAATATGCTTTGTACCCAGCTGTCTTTTATTTTTAGCCAAGCGTCTAGGTACAAAGATAGGTGTCCCCGACTGCCTCCAGAGATGGACAGTCGGGCCTCCTCTCAGGAGCGCTGATAGGGCTTGCCAAAGAACTGCTCTCTGTCTCACTGGTTCTGCGGACCCCCTCTGTCATGTGGACTGTGTCTTCCATTAACCCCTCCTCTGCCTCTAGAGGGGGTGTCACCACGAGTGTTTTGGAAAGATCCTTGAGACTTCCAGAACCATATTTTTCCACCTCCCCTCCTTTGGGGTAAGGTCTGTTCGGGGTAGAAAAATGTATACTGACGGCAGACAAGGTCTTTCCGTCTTTCTCACTCCTAGTAAGCGTTTCCTTAACCTTAGGTCCGAAAAGGGATGAACCGTCAAAGGAGGTCTTAATGAAGGAAGACTTAAAGGGTTCCACAAAGGAACATAAGCGCATCCAGGAATGTCTCCTGAGAGCGATTCCTGCACCTGCTGCCCTGCTCATACCATCAGCTGCATAAGACAACAGACACATGGAAGAGTTCACTATCGAATTAAGAGTGGAGAGCTGGGAAGTTACTTTGTCTGAAACTCCCGCAGCTACTGAACCCTGTAAGGTATCTCCTAGCTCATTCAGGAGATCCCTTTGCAATCTGGTAAAATGTGTGAGGTAGTTCAGTGATCGAAGGACAAAGGCCGCTAAACTGAACATATGCTTCCCATATCTGTCCATAATCCTAGATTCCCTATTAGGAGGATGAACAGAAGAAGAAGTCTCCGATAATTCCTTCTTGGTTGCTGACGCCACCACCATAGCGTCAACCGGTGCTCCCTTGGTAAGGTAATGTCTGTCTTGTGGGCAGGTAATAAATTTGTTAGGCCTCCTAGGGGCAGCCTCCGTGGTGTCTGGGGACTCCCACACCCTTCGAGTGAGTAATTCCAGCAACTCATTGAAGGGTGGAGACACCCAAGAGGTGGAGGGTTGAGATACGAAAGCCTTCAGGAGAACTGACTCATCATCAAAAGGGTTAAGGGATTTCCAGCCATCCTTCTGTTTAAGAATCTCTAAGATATCTGCAAAGGAGATATCTTCTGAGGGGGACCGTGGAGACCCTTCTGACTCATCTAAGTCAGTATGCGAAGTGACTGACTCTTGTGGGGAGTCCAAATGCTTCCTCTTGCAGTGCCTCTTCCTAGGCACTCCTTCAGTGAGGGCTTCTGGAGAGGTCTCGGAAGAACATAGCTCTCCCAATGGAGCTTCCTGAGGCTCAGGAGCTCTACACTTCAAAGGAGCGTGTGATGAAGAGGCAGAGTGCTTTCAGGGAGGAAGCTGCTGGAACTGATGGAATGGTTGTCGGGGTGGACAAAGCCCTCCTCATAGCTTCAAAGCCCCCTCGGACCTGACGAGAAGAATCCCTCGGATCCGAAGATCCACTGGAAATTGTCTGATCCGCTACAGAGGGCTCCGAGCCAGAGGTCGGGGCCAAGCTCACCCAAGCTGAGGCCCTGAGAGGTCAAGTCGGTCCGACTATCCTCCCTGGACTCGACCAGTGAGTGTCGGCCCCAAGATTTCTCAGTCGGTGCCGAGGGTATCCAGGCCATTGGGGCCGACAAACCCTATAGAAGGTGTCAGACCCAAAGGGTCAAAGATCATCAGTTCTGCGCTCTCCGGCTCCAAAACATCCATGCAAGTCAGAGGAACAACAGAAGATGTAGGAGGAACTAAGATCAGCTCCGAAGCCCCCTGAGTCGGTGCCAATAAAATTTTTGCTAGCGCTGGTATCTGTAGGAGCTTCTTCTCCACACAGTCCACATCCAGATCACACAGTCTACTTAAGGCTCGTGAGGAATGTGACGAGGCCACAGATTGTAGTACAGGAGACTTTAAGGTTGGAGATACCAGCTCCAAGATCGGGGACCGGCTCCGAGCCTTAACAACAGTAGGTTCTGAAGGCTGTAGAACCGATGTCAATGCTTTACTGGAAGCTGACTTTGATGTTTGTCTGGCTTATCCAAGGATTCCTGAAAAGATGATTTAAGCAGACCTTTATCCATCAACTTTCTCTTCCTCTCATGCAACACTCTTGACCTGAAGGAGTGGCATATAGATTAGCTTTCTTGCAGGTGAACCTCACCCAAGCAGTAAAGACATTCAATATGTCCATCTGTTATGGACATCTTTTGCCCACATCTAGGGCATTTCTTAAAGCCAGACTTGGCTTTCTCTTTCTCCTGGTGTGACATCTTTCACAAGCAATACACACAACAGCTATTCAAGCCTTGTAATAAAAGGGCTTAAACTAATCAAAAAACACAGAAATTATTTATGCGCCGTGTGTAAAAAGAAGGACTGCAATTGCACTCTTACACACCACACTAACACTAGTAAGAAAATGAAACCTAAAGGCCTAAAAATACGGCCACTATTTTACTAAATAGGAAGAAAATGTAAGTATACGCCCTGTAAAAAAAGAAAGGGCTAAACACACACTGCAACAGAGAAGAACCTCTGTGACCTATGAAAAACTATGGGCTAATACTATTAAACACACTAATTATGCTATAATATCTAGTATATGCTCTATGAAAGAACTAACACACACTTTAAAATAACAGAAAGAATTAAAGGGCCTAAAAGAAAAACACAGCCCCTAATTCCTCTTAAACACACTATGTTAATTCACGAGAGATAAGGAGAATATAAGGCCCAACCACAAAAAAAACGGCCTTAAAGATTAAATATCTAATCCAAATGTAACTATAAGCACAAACCTACACACTCTAACTACTATTAATGCTAATTTACTAATTTTTGCCAAAAACTAAGCTGTAATATATTGAAGAAGAAAAGTATTCACTGGCCAGAGCTGGTGAATGTCCGATCAAGTTGCAGTGGCAAACGAGATCTGGGGGAAGATCAGGGTGCATCTTGGGATAGGGAGTTGGCCTGGAGCTGGTTGAAGACTTTGAGCTTTTGCAGTTGGCCGAGTCAGAGCCAAGGATCGGCTCCGATCCCATCAGTAAAGAAAGAATGGTGAGATAGAACAACTTTACATCGAGGGTTTTGTGTTGTAGTATGTCCAAGTTTTCATGGCTCGGCATCTGTTGCTTGTCTTGTTTTACAAGTGAAGATGAACAGGTGGGGTAGTTAGTTTATACACGTTATTACACAGAAACACATCAGGATGGATAGCAGCAGTACAAAATATAAGCAAACTGATTGACAGACTACACAGACATACATGCTTACATCTCAACAGCTTACTACAAAATGGCAGTCAGGCTCGCATTTGCTCATTATGCAAGCTCCTACATGCATGTTGAGCTACATCCTTCCTCTTTAATGAACTGCCCATGATATAATGACATTTGAAAAAAAGAAGCATGCAATTGTACAGACAATAAGAAATGAACACAACGTTCATGTCCAAGTTGCCATGTATCTAGAACATGATCTGGAAATGCAACCTGACCTAGTGATATAGCAATTAGAACTGGGTTTAGCATCAGGGACAGTCATTGGTGAACAACTTGCTTCAGGAGTTTTGGGATTCTTCTCAGAAACAGGGATAGTTACTGAAATGTCCTCGGGAACTGGAACGGTGGATAACTCACCCTGAGATATAGAGTCTTTCTCGCAGGTATGATACTGCAATAGGACACCAAGACCAAATGTTTCTGATTCTACCTAAATTCTGCTCCTTGCGATTCCACAATGTAAGATCTTAGCTCTGGACATACATTCTTCACAACTCCAATCCGATCAAAACATTTTGTCTCCTGCATCCTCACTATCTCCACTTCTCATAATGGACTGAGCAGTTTGCTGGACTTGTCATAATAGAACTTCTTGGAATCGAGATAAGCACTTCTTTAACAGATGGGCTTTCACTGATCTGTTGTTCTTAACACATGGAACCAATAGTGTACTACAGATTGGTAGTGTGGTTCTGATTTGTCTCGACAGACGTCTCTGTGCAGGTGAACCAAGACGTTTATTACAAGGAACATTTCTGAGCTTCAAGATATTCAGAAGACATCATTATTATCTCGTTTTGACTTCTCTAGCAACTGTATCACACTTTGAACTGCACAGTATGCCAAACCATTTGACTGCGGGTACTCAGGGCTACAACGTGTAGTCCACTCTTCAGCAAATCTTTTGAACTGCTGGCATGTAAACTGTGTACCACTGTCAGAAATAACTTTGTGTGGACTACCATGGACTTCAAAATGGTGCTTCATCTTAGTAATGACAGACACTAGATTAGGAAGTAGGTCAATCTCGAACCAATTTGAATAACAGTCTACTAACATCAAGTATTATTTATTTGTTTAACATTTATTTGCCAGGATAGTCCGGCTGGACCACAAGTGTCCATTTTCAGTGGAGTCCTTGGGAGAAAAGCTCCATACAGAACAAAATATAATACGTTGTACATGGTATAATTAGTTGGTTACGCAGTCTGCATGGTACAGACAGTTAGGAGACATCTTATAATAGATAGAAATACAAAGTTGGAGTACAGCTTTTTGAATAGTACACTTGTGGAATATTATAGATGCAAGATATGTGGAAGACATTTCAAGTAGCAAATATTTACTATATATATATATATATATATATATATATATATATATATATATATATATATATATATATATACATTATCTACATAAAGCATCTTTACAGCACACTATATGTTAACTACATAGGCATAAGGTAGTAAAGTCCTCTGGTGTGGTTAGGATTCACGGGGGTCTGTTGCAGTTACACAGATGCTTGGTGTAAAGGAAGGATTCGAGGAGGCTTTTGAAGGTAGAGGTACAGTTTTGTAGTCAGAGGTCAGGAGGCAGGGTTTTCCTTGTGTTTGCCACCTTGTGGGGGAAGAGGGATTCCCCAGAGCTGTTTTTGCATGGGATGTTAGTGATGAGTGCTTTGTTATTGGATCACAATTGTCAATTTGAGTTACAGAAGTTTAGAAGGCCAGTCAGAGAGGGTTTTTTTTTTGGGATAGTACAGGCTTTGATGGGCTAGATTGAATTGGTGGTATACTAATAAATTAGGAAATTCTAGCCAATGCAATGTGTGTAGGGACTAGCAGTATTGGGACCGTGACTTAGCACTGGTAGCAAATCTGGCAATTTTGTTGTAACATGTGGATAGTTTGTTCAGGTCAATTTTATTAATGTTAGTAAGTACTGGGGATGCATAGAGTAGTGTAGATAAGAGATGGGTTCTGTCTATGGTAATCCTAGACTCAGATGTTAGGTACCGTTTGCTGCGATAGGGGATTCCTAGTTTCTTGTGGACTTTTGCAATAGTTAAAGATATATGTTTATTGAATTTTAGTTGCTGGTCGATAGTAGGTCCTAGTAATTTTGCCTCTGGGACTGGGGATATGAGGGCCTTGTTGTTTGAGTATGGAAAAGGTAAGGTTACTAGACTGTTTGGAGGAATAGCATAAGTTGTGTCTTCTTTGGGTTTAGGATTAATTGGGAATTGTTTAGCCAATTTTCTTTATCTGTGAAGGCTTTTTAAGTTTTTTGTTGGAGAAGTTGTAGGTTAGCTGCAGAGCAATTGAGGGTTGTGTCATCAGCATACTGGACTATATCAGCTTTTGTGGTTGCAAGGTGCATTTGATTTGTAAAGATGTTAAAAAGGAAGGGGCTGAGAATTGAATCTTGTGGAGCCCCGAGTGTGATAGGGAGTGGGGGGATAGGGAGTTTAGCCATTTGACAGACTGGTAACGATTGTTTAGGTAACTATTGAACCACAGCACGGCGGTACTGTTGAGGTTGAGTTCGGAGAGGCAGGTTAGGAATTTATTATGGGAGACCATATCGAATGCTTTTGATAAGTATAGGAAGGTGGGAGAGACTAGTTTTCCTTGGTTCCTGTACGAATTAATGATGTTGGTGAAGTTAATCGGGGCAGTGGTGGTGCTATAAGATGGGTGGAAGCTGTGCTGAGTTTTGGATAGCAGTTTGTTGGAGATGAGGCAGGTGAGCAGTTAGTGATAAATACATTTTTCTAGGATCTTTGGTAGGATTGCAACGGGTCAGTAGTTTGAGAGGTCTGAGTAGGGGCTGCCTTTGTGGAGGGGAGCGATGGATGAAGTTTTCCACAAAGATGGAATGGTGTTTTCAGTGATGGATCTATTTATAAGAAAGGAGACTGGGTAGGCTATGGCTTTGGATACTATCTGTAGATATTCGGTGGGGAGGGTGTCAGCAGCAACAGTGGTAAGTTTGAGTTTGTTGACCATTCCACTCAAAAATGTCTGTAGCTACTGCCGACCAAGATAGTTCAGGAATCTGGTTTAGATGAAGTGGTTCTTTCTGTTTATGTGTCTTTGTACTATTACATACAGAGCAAGATTAAAGTACTCTGTCAATATCCTGCGACACAGAAGGCCAAAATATTAGTCTTCTCGCCCTTCTTTTGCTAGAATCAGTTCCTGGATGGCCAAGATGTTGCAAGGATTTTGGAACAATTATTTTCGGGCCTTTCATGATGATACCATTGTCAAACAAAATCTCATCTCTGTACAGAAAATAAGGTTTCACTTCTACTGGTAAACAAGACTACTTTGATGGCCATTCCTTGACTGAGAAAGTGGTTGAGCTTCTGAAGAAGTGGATCTGAGGCTGTATGACTTCTAAGCTGATCAAGACGTGTGGGAGAAAAGTTTCTCACTTCCATGACTTCAAAATCAAGTTTCTCATACCACTGAACAGCATGAATATTTCTGGGTGATCTGGATAATGAATCACTCAGATAAAGAAGTTTGCCTTTTGTGTAGGCAAGACTGAAATGATACTTTTGCAATTTCAGGAGCTGTATGCATAGGCTTTCTCAAAATAGTGACTAGAGGTTGGTGGTCAGTTTCAATTTGATTGGGCAGCCAAAGATATAATCATGGAACTTGAAACATGCAAACACAATTGCCAAAAGCTCTTTATCTGCGGATACTGCATCTCGGTTTGGGTTAGAGTTCTGGATGCATAGGCTATAGGTCTACCCTCATGAAGAATGACTGCACCAAGATCAAACTTCTAAGCATCACAAGAAAGAGTATCTGGTTTGTGAACACCATAGTATCTGAGAGTTGGTGGACTGGCAATTCTCTTTTCAGGACATCAAATGCTCTCTGGTGGTGCTCTAACCATGACCAGGATACATCTTTGCATGTCAACTCTCTCAGCAGTGCTGATAGTTGGCTGAAGTCTGAAATGAACTTGCCTAGATAGTTAACCATGCCAAGAAAACATTGTAGGGCTTGAACATTGTCTGGAGCTGCATTTCGAGAACAGCTGTTCGCTTGGAAAGATCTGGTCATAAGCCTGACCTAGTAAATAAATGACTAACATAAGTAACTTGTCGTAGTCTGAATTTGCACTTCTAAGGATTCAGTTTAAGATTCACTTCATGTGCTCTTTCCATAACCTTCTTGAGGTTTCTGTCATGCTCAACTTCACCATGACCTCCTACTAGAATATCATCTACATTAACAGTACATGGATACTCAGAAAAAATTTTCTCCATTGCACGCTGGAAGACTTCACAGGCAGAATTTATCCCAAATGACATTGTCATAAATCTGTACCTGCCAAAAATAATACCGAAAGTGGCTAGCAATGGGGATTTTCAGTCTGGTAAAATATAACAAAATGAACTCTTTGCATCTAAAACAGAATAAACTGTGGCATTTGGCATGACAGCTGCAACTTCCTCAACTGTATGCAATGATGAGGTCTTTTTCATGCTTTGTTCAAATCTCTTGGGTCAATACATATTCTGATATCATCTGAGCTTTTCTTATGAGCTAAGACCATGGAGGATACCCATTCTGTAGGTTCATCAACTGGACAAATCGCACCTTGCTGCACCATTTTATCTAGCTCATCTCTAACTCTGTTCTACATAGCTAGTGGAACTTTCCGGGCTGGTGTGACAACTGGACTGACTCTGGGTCTAACTTCATGGAGTACACAGCTGTGAATTTGCCTAGTTTGTCTTTGAAAAGATCAGCATACGTAGAAAAAAGTAGACTGGACAAAACTAGAATAGCGGTCTTTCAAGCTAACATGATGGACTTCCTTATTAAATGAAAGCAGTCCCATTTTCAAATTGTCTTTAAGGTCCAATAATGACTGTACATGCCTTTTGACCACATAAAAATTCAAGTTATAGATGTTCCCAGCAGAGGAACATGAAAGTGCTACTGAACCTTCAGTCTGAATTTCTTCACCACCATAAGCAAAAAGCTTTGCGTACTTTGCCATATCAAGCTTCTCACCAGCACATGCTTCTACAGACATAATATTGCACTTTGAACATGTGTCATCTTTGAGCTCTATGGGTCTTCTATTTATCTGACCAGTACAAAATACTTCATTCTTTACCCATAAATCTACTGCATTGACTGTTTCATTAAGCACAGACACACCATCAACATAAAAAGTACGGTCATGGCTTCCTAACTGATGAACTTGTCTCTTGGGAATGTTCCCTTTTAATAAAAGAATGAACCCCTTTTGATTTACAAAACCTTTCAAAAATTATTCCACTTTTTACATCTGTGGCATTGCAGACCAAAAGCTAAGCACTTTTCTCGTTTAGACACGATTGCCACCACAATTACGACAGTTGACTATGAGGACAGGTGAGGGTATACGCTTTGAGTTTGCTGACTCACTCTTGTGGTTCACTGAGACTTTGCGCACTCTGGAATTTGCTAGAAAGGTATGGTGTTTACCAGTGTGTGTTGCAGGGCTCAGTAGCTGCCATGTGCTCAGGCCTGTTTCTCTTAACCACGTGCTGCATACTATTAACATCAGCTTTGGAGCATACTCGAAGCATGCATTTCTCACTTGTAAGCATATCTGTTTGCTTTTCTGTAAGCTCATATCTGAAAAATCTCAATGGCCTTATTCAAAGTTACTGTCACGAAGCAAAATCTTTCTTTCAGCATCATCTTTTATACTACACACAAGTCTGTCTTTTATCAACTCATCCCTTTAAATCACCAAATCTACATGTTTTAGCTTTATTTCTCAAGTCAATTGTATATGCTGCAAAAGGTTCCCCAAGCTTTTGTTCTCTTGTGTAAAATAAGTGCCTCTCCATTGTAATATTTTCTTGGGGGTTACACATTTCTCTGAATTTATGTTTTAAGCACTCAGGGTCTTCCCTTGACTCAGCCACTATTTGACGGTTTCCCCTTCCCCTGCAAACACTGCAGGTGCATACACAAATGAACACTCTCTTTCTATTGTTTCTAAACCAGCTAAATTAAGCAGAATAAATGCCTTTGTATGGTCATCTTTATCAGAAAATGCAGCCTGTAAGAAAATATTGTACTCTTGCTCAAACACTCTCCAATTCTCAGCAATATTATGATCAAATACGAAGGGACCTGGTTTTCAAAATCTGTCTGCCATGCCAACAAAGTATGCCCAAACACACTGTAAATATGGCCCCTGTAATGATGTATGAAGAACATGCACACACAGCCAGTACTTGTAATAACATTCAAATGCACAATAAACTCTTTGAAATACTGTACTTTGTGAAATATGCTTTGAAATGGCTGTACAATAATTGTAGTGCAATACTGCACAAACATGCAAACACTCTGGATATCCTGAATGGCTTTAGTTAATGCGAAAAAGTAGCTCATAGCAAAAAAATGCAGTTGTTTTCCTTATTTTATTTTATGTGATTCAGACATAGTTTCAAACATTTTCTGCAGTTATTCAAATATTTTTATCAAAAGTCACAGTTTTGGACATTTCATTTAACTAGAAATTCATTTAGAGCATTTTGAGTGCTTCGTTTTATATTTTGCAAATAAGGAATCTAAGTAAGCTTTGATACCTGAAATACATTTCTGACCTGTTTTTGTGAGTTATACATGCAGTAGGGACTCCTCTATATTAGTAGGGATTCCTCTATATTCCTCCACCATTAACTGAGTGCCTCTGGGTGCTGAATCTAGATTTCTGGATGCAATTCTGACACCATGTCACTAGTGAAGACGAACATGCGGGGTAATTCGTTTATATGTTTTATTACATAGAAACACATCAGGATGGATAGCAGCAGTACAAAATATAAACAAACTGATTAACTGACAGACTACACAGGCATACATGCTTACATCTCGACAGCTTACTACAAAATGTCAGTCAGGCTCGCACGTGCTAAGTAGTTATACACACGTGCAAGCCCCCAGAAAACTTCTTAAAGGTATACATACATATTGATCTACAGCATCCTTGAGCAAAGAATCTGCAGTTGACAGATCTCCTTTGAGGCAATCAGATCTATGAGGGGAAGACTACATCTCTTAACAGATTTCTAAAAACACAATGATCCAGCTACCTCTCATAGCTTTTGACCATTGACCTGAACATGATGTCTGCAAATACATTATGAGCTACAAAAGTGCAAGTTGATTACATATGCAGATCCAGATGTGCCACTGGGCCAGCAACACATGATGGTCAACAAAACACACGTTTTACACAATACAAATTACAGGTAAGATCTAATGAGAGAGTAACAATGCTATTCTATTTCTGGCCTCCATAGAAGCCCTGATGGCTGGTTGTGCTGGAACAATGAGAAACAAAAGCCAGTGACACACACACAAGTACTTCTTAAGATGCAGAATCCTCTTGTCTGTGCAAGACTGATGGGAGTCTCAAAGGCCTGTGCACCCTACCCCCTTCTTTAGGGTAGTGGCGAAACCCTTCAGAGCAAGTATGATGGCCAATATTTGTGCTTTTCCCCTCATTTTGACCTCCAAAGTACACTGGACTAGCAATTATCCCACTAAGCCCCCAAGCCAGGACAGTGAAATTTGTGTCAGTCACTGTAGGCAGAAGTGCCTTGAAGGCACTCCTCAGTTTTGGGGACACTGCTGAATCCACTGTGACATTGTCCCCTTGCAGGGAAGAAGAGGGATTTCGGTCTCTAAGACTGACTGAAATGGCACTATCTGTTTCTTAGGTACCAGTGGAACTTTCTTGTGCAAAGGCATGCTAATGGGACAGTTATGTTGCAAGATGCCATGAAGCCTAGCAACCTGAGAAATTCCTTAGCAGTGATTTCTGTCTCCTGCAAAATACATTGGAAATACTAAGTCAAATAGACCACTTTGTCCTGGAGAAGTAAGGCTCTACTCAAGGTGGTGTCCATGCATGCCTTCAAGAAAATTAGTTTCTTTGAGGGGGTCAAGCAGGACTTCCCCTTGTCAACCATGATCTCCAGGTTCCTGAAGAAAACTAAGATGAATTCAAGAGTCTGAAGGATGCCTTGCTAGGATTGGCAGAATCAGGCAGTCATCTAGGTAGGGATTAATCTGCATACTCTTTGTCCTGCAACTGGCAATCACTGCAGCCAGACATTTTGTAAATACAATGGAAACCCTCTCTCCCTGCTGCAAATCTTAGGAATTTTCTGCACTTTCTGGCAATGACGACATAACAATAAGCAACATTCAGATCTAGTGTACGTATGACAGTGCAGAAAAAGCAAAAACAGTAGAATTTGTTATATATGCATACTGGATTTTGGGAACTTGTGCAGACAGCAGCAGTCTAATGTGGATCTGCATGGACAGTCTTGCCTTGTGACAAGAAGGAGTCCTGAATAAAAAGCTTTCACTCTCCTCCCTCATGGGTACCCTTTATATGACCCAGAACTTGATTTCCTGAATGACTGGGGAATAAGGACCAGATGCTCCTTAGGGAAGGCCTCTGTTTTTTTAATATGTTCTGAAAAAACAATTTGTAACTTTTAATGATATTCAACACCCTTTGGGCATTGGTCCCCCCCCCCCCCAATTTCTTGTAAAGAACGAAAAGTGTCCTCCAACATTTTCTGAGAGGAAGCAGACTTGGTAGGAAGAAGAGGGAGTTACAGCAGACACCCTGGCAGTCGAGGCTAATCCTTTATGCGTCTCAGCCCAGAGGGCTCGCAGGCTTGTCTCTTTTTTAAATTTTCCCCTCTTCCACTTGTCATGTGTAACATTATCATTTGTAAGCAGAGAAGGCAGACATTACAGGGATTTAGGAATTTATATCTGAAAATGTAATACACAGACTCCTTAGTCATTCCTTTTCCTCCAGGTTCTGGCAGATTTCCTAAGCCACATGTCTTAACAGAAGATCCTTGTTTAATGAAGTATTAAGGATCTCTGTTTGAACATTGTCTGGCAGGGGCAGGGTCCTTAGCTGGGAATATCATTGTGTAACAGACTCTGCATCTGCTGTTCTGCATCGTGTCCATGTCACCACAGCCACATTTCCCAGAGTGACTGGCAACTTAAAAAGAAATGTCACAAATCTAAATCTTCCCTTTGTGTTAGCCCTTATCTTCTGGAAGAAAGCATGTGAGACAAGGTTTAACACTCGAAGACAAGGGCAGAAGTGTATACTTTTCTCCACAAATCTGTTGAGAACTCTGCTCTCCTTAACATTGGGAATATGATTCCTGGTTGAAGCTGAAGTAGCTTCTTTGTTGAGGATCAGAGACATCACATTTGGATCTGCCAAGGGGTTCTTACAATGAAACTTAAGAGAAACCTTGAACATGTGGAAGCGGTCAGGCTTCCATATAACAGGAGGAATTCACACTCCTGAGATGCAATAATGAACACATCTTTCAGGACATCTGGTGATGGAGGGCTAGAGTTCTAAGTTTTGAGGCAAAAATACCTTAGCTAGTCTTCAGAATATTTCTCACTGTAAAACTTTGTGAAGGCAGTCACCAAAGGAAAAGTCTTCTGCTGGTGAAGCAGAGGATTGGGTGTATTCAGTACTAGAAACAAAAGTAATGACAGACTAATGTCATCTTCCGTACAAAAAAAACAAGAAAAAACAGCCACAAGGTACCAAAATGAGACCAATAACCAAATCCAAGGTACCAACAAACCAGACATCAGCCAGAAGCCTTTTAAAACAAATTTAATATGTGCACAAAACACACAGTAAACACATAAATGCGGACAATTAAAATACAGCGTTTTCATTTCAAACACTTCATCAGATGTGGTTCTGACGTAAATTGACAGGTTAAATATCTTGCTAGTGAACAGACTGACCAATAAAATGATTCAATAAAATGACTCATGAATACTCATAAATAGTAATGAATAAATAAAAGTTAAAATTGAAACCAATATAGTAGGCCCTTTAAAATGCCACAGTGGTACGGCGGTAGCATTGTTACCTCACAGCAAGAGGTTCTCCCGTTCGATTCTCGGCTTGGGAGTGCCTTCTGTGTGGAGTCTGCATGTCCTCCCCATGGTTGGGTAGCGTTCGAAAGACATGCATGCGTAAATGGGCGTGCCTTAGTTGAAGGTTGGGCGTTGAGCTGGCACTTCGGCGTTTCATAAAAAATCTACTGCCAATCATTAGCGGACCGGAGTTCCGCTGTGGCGACCCCTTACCGGGAAAAAGCCGAAAGACAAACAACAACATAGTAAGCCCTTTGAAACCTATAAAATCCTGTATAAAACAATTGATTAAAAATTATTACATATTTAATTCAAGTGAGGACCATTTTGAACAGAATTATAACATTAAGTTAAAGAAGGGAAAGTTAAAAGCTTCATAAGTAATAAATTCAACACCAGCTTAGAAATTAATGTAAAACAATACTTTGGCTCCTTCTAGTGGTCAAATTTGAAAATTGCAAGCCTGATACAATACATACTGTTAGAAGCTATTAAAAACAGACAAACTTAAAAGCATGCAAAAGATTTTTATTTTATTTTATAACTTTGCTGCCCTTAATTTTAAAAGAGGTACAATGGAAGTGCTCTCATTCAAGCCTGGAGGACAGGTGGCTTGCAATGTTATCGGCCACCAAAGTTCTTTATATTCTATTCTCTCTTCCCAGATAACATTACAAGCAACCTCTCCTCCAGGCTTGAATGAGAGCACTTCCATTGTACCCCTTTTAAATTTATGGGCAGCAAAGTTATAAAATAAAATAAAAATCTTTTGCATGCTTTTAAGTTTGTATGTTTTTAATAGCTTCTAACATATCAGGCTTGCAATTTTCAAATTTGTATTGTTTTACATTCATTTCTAAACTGGTGTTGAATTTATTTCTTATGAAGCTTTTAACCTTCCCTTCATTAACTTAATGTTATAATTCTGTTCAAAATGGTCCTCACTTGAATTAAATATGTAATAATTTTAATCAATTGTTTTATACAGGTTTTTATAGGTTCTAAAGGGCCTACTATATTGGTTTCAATTTTAACTTTTATTTATTCATATATATATATATATATATTCATTCATGAGTCATTTTACTGAATGTTTTTATTGGTAAATCTGTTCACTAGCAAGATATTTAACCTGTAAATTTACCTCAGAACCACATCTGAAGTGTTTGAAACGAAAACTCTGTATTTTAATTGTCTGCGTTTATGTGTTTACTGTGTGTTTTTTGCACATATTAAATTGGTTTTAAAAGGCTTCCGGCTGGCTTCTGGTGTATTGGTATCTTCCGTACAGATTAACCTGTAGGTTACTGGAGCTGAAGCCAGCCATTACTATCTTCAGCCTGAGAGTTCCACCCCGTCTATCCACAGCACCCAACTCTCCCCTTCTCTACTCATTTCGAGTTTGCACCTTACCACCTTCCACGAAAATATCAACTCTAACATATTAACAAGTAGGTAAACAGGCAACAGAAAACTACCCATGTAGGGCAACTCATAACCAATCTGCCAGACCAGTCAGGAGCACTACAGTAGCCACTGTGAAAATTTGAAAGGAGGAATGGAGGGAGGGGTGATTGAACTGGAAGGAAGAGGACAACATGTATTTATTATAAGTACATCATTTTCCCATCCGATAGTCTCTCTTCTGTCTGGCTTCAGCCAGTGGAACAGAGTCCTCAGGTGGAAATAACCCCAGGAAGACCCTAAGAGAAAACATTCCACAAAATGATGGACCCAAATGAAGCTCATGACCTAGACTGAACATCAGTTTGTAAAGAGAGACAAAGGTATGAGTGCTAGACCAGATAAGTTCAGCACAAATACCATCAATCGAAGCCAGTGTAAAAAAAAGTAATTCAAAATAGGCACTGCTCCAGTCGAATAACCTCTTGGTTTTATAGGTAAAGACATTCCATTCAAGGAATACAAAAATGAGATATAGTTGGACAGCCATATGGATATGATCCCTTTGAACACTAGCTTCCCAAACCTCAGCTTAAAAAAGGAAACAGTCAGATTTTCTAAAACTTCAAGGTCTAGCCAAATAAAGCCTGAACTGCCTATGAACATCCAAACAATGAGGCAAATACTATCCCTTGTTACTGAAATCTGGAAAGAAGACTGGTAAATAGACTGGGTGGTTCAAAGTAGACTCTGAGGCAACACTGGACAAAAAAGAAAGATTTGCTTTAAGAGTAATTCTTTCCTTACGAAAAATCAAGTAAGGAGGAATGGGGGATAATGCCTGCTGTTCAGATAACCTTCTAACAGAGGTAGCAGCCATAAGAAAAAGGGTTTTCCATGACAGCAACTTTAAAGATACCATAGCTGAAGGTGATAGTGAAAGATCCCAATGAAGTACCAAATCTCGAATACAGGGCCATAACAAAAAGGTGCTCCTCAGGATGGCTTTAGACAACTTAAAAGCCATTAAAAGTATGTAATCCCAGCCAATGTGTAAATTGGAAATGGCAGCCAATTGCACCCTAATAGCAAAATAACCTAAACCAGAATGAAAAAGACCAGCTAAAATGTCTTTTACATCATCCAAATGGTCTGAAATGGGATCTACACCTTTGGAAGATGCCAAAATAGAGAAATGTTTCCACTTACTAGCATATACCTTCCAAGTGGAGGGTTTGTGGGATGATGAAAGAATATGTAAAATCTGTCAGCAAATTTGGGATTCCTGGCCATTATTTGAACTGGAAAAATAATGTGGTCAATTTGAGGGAGGACAGGTTGGGTAAAGACTTCCTTCTGGACAGGAGAGCAGGTCTGGAAGTGGATCCAGCACTCAAGGAGAGGATGAGATATGTGAGGCCAAAGAAAGAGGAGCCACACTTCCTGGGGCAGAAAGGGGTGAGGATAAGCATTGCTCTACAATGGGCTGCTTTCTAAAGAAACTTGATCATCAAGGGCATACAGGAGAGTTGGGGGCCAGGCCAAGCATGCAGAAGAGTATTCCTTGTTGACTGTCTCTCGAGTGGGATCAGGGGGTAAAAAAATGCTGCATTTTGTGTTGAATGGGGAGGCAAAAAGACTGCAGTAGGGGGTTCCCCATTTTCTGAAAATCAGAGCTGCTACTTCCGGGTTCAATGACCATTCATGAGGCAGGACAATGTTCCTGCTCAAACTGTCCACGAGAATGTTGGACTTCATTGGGATGTGCATTACAATCAGAAACCAGTAAGAGGACATCTCCCACTGCCAAAAACTCATGGCCTCTCAACACAGGGAATATAGGCATGTTCTCCTCTGCTTCTTCAGGTACCAAACCTGTTTGGATGGCAATCACACCCTTGGGGAGAAGATCCTGAAAGGCCTGCAATGCTAGGAGGGTCGCTCTCATCACTAAGACACTGATGTGAAGTTTTACCACGAAGCCTGACTAGGTCCCTTGGAAAATCTTCCCTTCAAAAAGTCCCCCCACCTCAAAAGGGAAGAATCAAGTATTGACTGCCACAATGGAATGGGGAAGAATGAAAGGTAACCTTACTGTTACCAGCTATGAGTCCAAACACCAACTGTGGAGGTGACAAATGTTCATAAGGAAAATTGGAAAATCTGTTGAATGTGAGTTAAGACCACTGAATTGCTACAGTGCAGTCAATGCCCTCATATGAAACTTTGCCAGAGGAACTAGACAGACAGAAGCTGCTATATGATCAAGGAACAGTAAAACTGCAGCAGCCAGAGGTATGAAAACATGAAGAATGTGACATGCCTGTCAGCAAAGGGAAGTTAGCCTGGATAATGGAAGTTTGGCTGACAGATCGATCCAAATTGCTGCCTATAAATTCCAAAACTTGTACTAGTTCCAGGCTGGACATTTCGTGACTCACTGTAATGTTTAAGGAAAGACAGCTGGAGTAAAGAGTCCTGGGCCTTAATGAGAGATGCTTTCAAGGATGCAGTGAGGAGTCAATCATCCATGGATGAAAGTCCTGGAATCTCTGCTGCCTGACCCAGGCATCCCCTACAGCCTTACATTTGGTTAACACCTGGTGGGGAGACCAAAGGGCAGAAAGAGGAACTGGTAATGACCCCCCACAGCCAAAAGTGAACAAATCTCCTGGAATTCCTTGCTATCTTTATATGACAGTAGGCATGCTTGAGATCAAACACATCCAGCCATCCTTCCTCAGGAGAGGTAGGATGGCCTGCACTGTGACCATCCAGAACCTGGTCTGTTTGACAAAGAGGTTCAATTAGCTGAGATCCAGGAAATGGTCTGAGGTCCATGTTCTTCTTTGGAACCAGAAAAAATATGCAATACACATTGGATCCTCTCTGGTCTGATGGGTCCACTTGAATGACTCATTTGACTAGCATTTTTTGGAGTTCAAGTTCTGCTTCCCTTTTCTGATGGGTAGCATGTCTGGAAGAGAGTTTTAAGAATCATTTGGAGTACCTAAAAGGAGAACTGTATATGGACATCACTCTCAACAACCATGTGTCTGACATGATGGTCTTCCAAGCTCAAGCTTTGGGGTGGAAAGCAAAATGACTCCCCAAATGCTACAAGAAAGCAGCATCTGAGCAACCCTCCAGGCAAGCTAAAAAGGCCTCACAGAGAAAGCTCCATGGAAGCCTTGGTTCTGCAGACCACCTCTACATCACGAGAGGCATTGAGGCATCCATTATGGTTCTTCCCTCTGCCATAGACAGAACCTTCAACAGGAATGTCCAAAAGGACTGCTGTGTTCTACACACACACAAAAAAAAAAAAAGACACACTTGTCCACTTTCTGATTTCTGGAGCAGGATTATTGAGGGGTAGCAAAATGTGTTACTACAGCTGATAGTCTTTCCATCTTCTCACTCCTGGCTAACATCTCCTTGACCTTTGGACCAACAAAGGAAAAACTATCAAATGGAGCACTGACAAAGGACACCTTAAAGTCCCCAAAACTGCACAAATGTATCTAGGCATGCTGGCATATGACAATTACTGAATATGTTTATGTTGAATTATGTTAGACATCTAATATGATTTATGCTTTATTATTGGAAGTTACTATGGCATGCTAGTATTTTGTCTGCACCAAGTTGTTTTTAGTATAACAGTATGGTCTATTTGCATAGCTGCACCTTGTTCACTAATGTTATTCATGTAAATGTGCTGTGTGTAGACAGCTCATACTGGTGTCTAATTATTTCTATATAATTGTGCTGTTACTGGTGGATAGAATCACATTAGAGACCCAGGACAGAGTGCTGCTCGCTATATTTGTACCTGTGACTGCATAACTGTCTGATGAGGTTTCTTCTAACAGATTTTTTTCCAATTGGCTCAGTATCTGCATATACTAGTAGTTACAGTAGCTATTTGCTCAGTTTGTTTTTTGTAATCTTTATAATATATCTTTACCATCTCAAAAGTGCTTACTCCTCTCTGTACTCTTCTTTTCTAGACCTAACACCACTCTAAGTATTCAACTGCGGTACCACCTTTATCATTCTTATAAGAAAAGCGCAGTCCAGGTCTGAACTGTCTACAAACAGCTAAAGTTAACTTTGTGTCTACCTGTTTGAGCCAATATTCATTTTCCCCTGGAGAGCACTGTGCTTTGGCTTGTAAGCAGCCCCCCCCCCCCCCCCACACACACACACACACACACACACACTCATCTTCCACTACCTCTCTTATTCCCTTCTGTTAGCAAATAGTATCCATAACTGATCAATACTGTGTGTTTGTTAATTTAAATTGAGACCACAGTAACCTACTGATACAAGGTTATCCTGTTTTTCCACCTGATAAATGGTTAAGAAATGATTTACAGCTTCAGAGCAGTCATTGGTCAATTCTGATTGTTTCTTAAACACAAACTTGTCTTTGCTTTGACTCATTAGCAGCAGTACAAAAGAACTGCCTGCTCACACCCTTGTTCTCCCCCTCCCCTTCCCTGTTTATTACCTTAAGCCAATCCCAAGGTTAATAAATATTACTTGTGGCAGGCACCATTTTAAAAACTACAACCACCCTTTGTCACTATCATATGTTCATTTATCAGTTTACTCTGTTACCTGATTGTTTCCAGCCCCCTCATAAGAGCAACTAACAGGGTCTCTACCCGCTTCGCTCCCCACCCTGCCCTCTAATTCCCTCCTGCCCCCAGTGGTCCTACCATTATTACACTCACAAACCTCTCCAATAGCCAACCACAGCACTAACCCAACACTACCTCCTCCATTTTCCCACTACTATCACACCTCCTCAACTAACATGTACAAGCATACCTTACCTATGCTCACTGCATGCACTCTCCTTGCATATCTTACATCCTACCAAAGCTCCATCATTCCCCCACTCAACCACTACCACTGTACTACTACTCACACCACCACTCATGTCTCACCCTCACTCAGCTCCCCTCCCACCAACTCAAGAACCATCCCTATGCACCCCTGCATATTCTACCAACTATATTACTCAAACATAAAGCATCCCAACAGCTTAACATAGTAACCCTCCCACCATACCTATTACCCACAGAGCACAATCATAAAGTTTCCCTAATAAACAAACACATTCAAAAACTGAGAAAGCTAATAACCTCATGCATATCAAAACTAGCCCTAAGTGGAGACATCCACCCCAACCCTGGCCCTACCATCTCCAGCCCCAATCCTCATAATCAGACTAGAAACCACAACTTCTCCCATATCACAGCCAAGTGGCTTCCTTCTACTAAGCCTAAATACTAGAAGTATATCCAACAAAGTCCATGAACTCCATGCCACCATAGACTTGTACTCCCCAGATATAGTCATCCCGACAGAAACCTGGCTAAAACCTCACATTACCAGTGAGCAAATACTCCCTACCGGTTACGGCATACTAAGAGTAGACTGGCTAAACAAGAAGGGAGGCGGTGTAGCTATAATTTTTAAACAGCATATAAACATCCAGATCTTAAAATCATCAGCTCCACAAATAGGCAATGAAGAAATAATATATACCAACCTCAAACTAAACCAAAACAAAACCATCAACATAATTGGATGCTACTTCCCACCTGGCCAAAACATCCCTCCACTAGAAAACCTCTTCAGCTGGTCTACCCACCATCTCCCCCAAGAAACTATAATTTTAGGGGATTTCAATATTGACTGGCAATCCTGTTCTGCAACAATCCAACCCATCATATAAACCTTCATGGCTTCACCCAACTAGTCCAGTCACCAACCAGGATAAATAAAAACTCCAGCAAGCACACTATCCTGGATTGGATACTAGTCAGTAAGAGCCCCCACAGTCATATATAACAGGCTGCTTATCAGATAGCCTCAGTGATCACTCCCCAACATTCCTACTCAAAAAATACCTATACCATGCTAAACCTGTCATCTACCATCAAATACGTAAACAAAACTAAACTTTAACCCACTCACGTTCATCTCATCCCTCTAAGAATGCAACTGGCATCCCCTAAAGTACCTCAGTCTTGATGACGCAGTTGAATTTTTTAATACTACCTTCCTGAGCATCCTTAATTACCATGCCCCCATAAGACTTTCCAGAACGAAAGCACAACCCTCCCCATGGCTACAGAAAACCACCAAGTCAGAAATGAAAAACAGGGAAAAAGCCTGGGAGCACTGGTACAAAACCAGAACCCCCTCAACTAGACAGAAATTCCTAGAACTACGCAATAGACTTAAAAAGCTAATAAAACAGGACAAATTCCAATACTACCAATCCGCCCTAGACTCCTCCCAACACAGCCTCAAACAATTCTGGTCCTCCATAAACTCCATCCTCCACCCAGGTAAAGTCAGTACCCCTCCTCCAAACATCCCTAACTCCTCCAAAAATATTGCTATCTCATTCGACACACACTTCACACAAACCATACTATAACTAGCTAAACAACACAACCCCCCTCCCCTCCAACCCACACCTTCAACTAGTAATCTCTCCACTGCCTTCTCTTTTTCTCCTGTACCTACCTCCAACATAAAAAAACCTCTTAACTAAACTTAAGCCCACCAAATTAGCAGCAGACAACCTCCCAAGTGAATACCTACAAATCGCAGCTGATGCTCTGGCCTACCCAGTATCCATCTTGATTAACCGATCTCTGTCAGAAAGTTACGTTCCCACACTGTGGAAAGTATCACATATAATTCCCCTCCACAGAACTAACCAATTACCACCCCATAGCTATTCTCTCTCCACTCTCCAAAATACTAGAGAGATGCATACATTATCAGGTCTTAGACTACCTCCTTACTAACAACCTCCTTTCCAATACTCAGCAAGGTTTCCGACCAAACCATAGCACCACCACTGCCTTACTCTCCTTTACTAACACTATCCTTCAGCATAAAAACAATGGCTACCTCTCCTCTGCTACTTTCCTAGACCTATCTAAAGCATTTGACATGGTCCCACACAAACAACTCATCTCTGTCCTCAATAACCTATCCTTCTCTCAATCAGTCACCAACTGGTTTCAGAGTTACCTGTCTGACCGCCAACAATCCAGTGTATGGCAGAATGACATCTCCCCAACTACCTGTCTCCATAAGGGTTCCCCAAGGATCCATCCTTGGACCCCTACTCTTCTCTGTTTTCACCAATAACATGGCCTCTGCCACCAAACATGGCACACTCATACAATACGCAGATGACTCAACCATCATCTGCTCAGCCCAGTCCCTACCCAAACTGCGAAAAGTCACACAGGAAGCCTTTTCTTCTGTTGAAACTTGGTTATCTGATGCCCAATTAACACTCAACCCAAACAAAACTAAACTACTCATCTTCCAACCCACCAAACATACTCAAAATAACTCTCACTTTAACATCACAGCAAAAGACACCACCACTATATACCCAACTGAGCACACCAAATTGCTAGGAGTGGAAATAGACAATAAAACTAAAAATTGACATTCACATATCCATGACCATAAAAAAGTCCACAAAAAACTAGGAGCGTTATACAGAAATAATCAACTTCTCACCAAAGCAGCAAAGATTTCAACAGCAGATTCCCACCTTATCTCCACCCTACTTTATGCCTCTCCAATATATTTACCAACCTAAGGCAATGCGATCTAAACAAGCTAGAGACCTGCTACAACAAAATCACCAAATTCACCACAGGGGCATCCTACCGTAGTCACCACTCTCTCTCACTTGCTGAACTGGGCTGGCTTAAACTCCCCTCACCTCCTTCAATGGTATCAACTATCACTCGCCCACAAACTAGTAAACCATCCACTAAATGTCCCACCCCTCCAGAATCTACTCCAACCCTATCGCACCACCAGACCACTAAGATCCAGCAACAAAAATCACTTGTAGATCACTAAAGCCAATAACTCTGCAGGTGAAGCATTATTCTCTTGCGCCATAGCCAAATTATGGAACTCCCTCCCACCCACAATTACCTCCGTACTATCATGCACCCACTTCAAAACTTTACTAAAAGTGCACCTAAAAACATACTGACGATGCCCTTGCAACTCCCACTCTAATATCACCCACCCCATCCAACCACTACCTTTCTTTCCACCCCACTACCTACCTTGATTATAGCAAGCTCAGATGCTCATAAGCCTAGTACTTTGTATACAGCAGGAACGTCTTATTGTAACATTTGTTAATGTCTGTTATGTACTTCGCAGATAAAGATTCTAGTTGTCTACTGATGTACTATGTTCTTCATCTGTAAATATGTTTGTAATTAATTGCTATGTTAAATCTGGAGCATTTCTCCCTGTGCCTCCACTGAAAACAGGCTCTGTGGAACCTAGTCGGACATTCCCGGTCAACAAATGTTAAATAAAATTAAAAAAAAAAAAAAAATTGTTAATCGCTATGTAATCCAATGTAACTACTGTCTGTTTATTTTAACTGTGGAGCTTTTCTCCCCGGGCCTCTGCTGAAAATGGACCTATGTCCAGTCAGACACTCCCAATCAACAAATTTAAATAAATAAAATAAATAAATTACGATGCCGGCTGCATGACGTGCTCCATTGGCTGCTGTGGACAAGAGCCTCGTGGACATGAGATAATCTCCATAGTTGACAACTAAGCCTGGGGACTGCTGGGTCTTCACCACATACAACACTTGACACAATAAGTCCTGTTGAAGTCTTCTCAAATGAGCAAGGTAGTTTAGTGCATGCAATGTAAAGATTGCTAAATTATATGATTGCTTTCCCAAATGGTCCAGAGCCTGAGACTCTCTGTTTTTCAGATGCTCTGCCAAAATGTCTTCCAAGATACCCTTTTTCACTGCAGCTGCTACTACAATAGCATCAACCAATGGACCCTTACTCCAGCAGAGTTTGTTCTTTGGTGGGGCTAAAATCCTATCGGGTATCCTGGAGATTGGTTCCACAACATCAAGGTCCTTTCAAACTCTCTGAAACCCCAGGTCAATGACATTTGGAGGGGGGACAACCAGGATATGAATGGGCCAGCAGCAAAGGCCTCCAGAAACTCAGATTCTTCCGGGGGGAGGGTTCTGTGGTCCAACACCCCACTGTTTTGACAACTCTATAAGATCACGGATAGAGGCTGTGCCACTAGGGAAATACTACCAGTCCAGCTATCAGAATTTTTGCAAATAATCATATGTCATTTGCGAACAGCAATATGATTAATATGTTTGTCCTATAAATGTCCGAGAACTGTATGTTATATACTGAGCTTCAAGAATGTAACCACAGTGTATCCTACTGTAAAAGAACAGAAATGTATATAAACTATATACCTGTGCAAATGTATGTTTTAATAGTAGAAGCTGGAACACACAGAGGTAACGGCTTATTTAAATTTAAAGGAGGAAGTTGGTTGTTGAGACCTGCTGTCAAAACAGAATATGCCAGGCTGTTAGATGATGAAGAGGAAGCTTGACATTGAGTAGGGTGACCGTCCTTCTGAGATAACAGGTGTGGAATCAAAGTAAAAGGCCATGGAGGTTTCCCCCAGATGATAGGGTAAGCTAAGCTTCCTTGAGATCTTACCATCCAGTGATCTGATTGCCCAGCAGAGCAAAAAAAATGTTGCTGTACAACATTTTGAACTTGGGAATGTCCAGATAAGTGTTGAGGATAGATAATCAGAAGCCTCTCACTGTTCTCTCAAACTCAGGCTCCACCCTAGGCCTAGGCCCAGATCAGGGGGAGAACCCCTAACCATAATCATAGTAATCAAACTCTGCCATTTTAAGCATATGTTTCTTGGGCATAGAACCTGAAGTGGTAGGAGAAGCCCCCCTGAAGCTAAACTGGCCTACCTCTCAAAGAAGTCTTGAAGCAGGAGAGCTCTCTACCACCTTAGGGAAGAGAGGGTGTGGAATGAAGAACATCTTGTAAAATTTCAAGAAAATAAGTTGAAATTAAAAGTGTTTTATGATGTGCTATAAAAGTTAGTTAATGCAGTAAAGAGACAGGATATCTAGAGCAAGAAGTTTATTTCTATTGTCTTGAAACATAAATAATTACAAGGTTTAAAATGTAAAAGTGTTTTTATTGCTCTATGACTTCCTAGCAGCTGCACACTTCTGTATTTTTGACACACAGCTGTTAAAAGTATCTGTTTAGCCTGGGAACTAAAATCAGGTGACAAAGAGTAATGTCATTTGAGCCAACACAGCAGTAATGTTGATTATTAATTTAAGAACTCTCTCAGAGAAAGACTGTGCATTTTTGTATCTTGCCCTGGACCTAGAAACATCCATCATCACCATCTTCTTCACTTGCCTTGCTAATAGTAAGTAACTACAGAAAAGTAATTTCTTTTAGATATAGATATGAATATAGTAAAGATTAGTTTAAATGTTTTCTGGATTTATTTGAAGCTGCCCTGCAATGTTGTTTTAAAATATTTCCTGTGATTCTAAACTCTGCAGTTACAGTGTTGTTTGAGTATTGTCTTGTTCTTTTATTATTTATTATTAAATATATTTAAACCTTTTTAATTGTGGCTGGTTTGTTTAGAGATATTTAAGCTCTTATAGTACTTACATATGTATTTGGTGACACTGCACAGGCCACTCCTAAATAGCCTTGAAAGTCTTAGTCACACTTACCATTTGGATAACAGTAACAATACACATTAAGATTTAGCACCCTTTGGTAAGGGCCTTAAAAGTAATTGATAAGTAGTGGCTGGTGGCAGCTGGTACTACCTTACATTCTGGGCAAAAGCAGGCATAGCTAGTAAACCTGTGCCAGCCTTTCCCAGGTATGTGTTTGGTATAAATCAAATCTCAAAGTTTGTGCGTGTCAGCTACTTGGGCAGGGAGACAAAGCACTGGTTGGACAGAGAGGGTGGTACAGGTTTTGGCTTGGCCACTCAGCTGACATCTCAACTCTATAGCTGTGCCAGTGGGGATTCTTACTGGGGATCTGGAGAAAGAGGGAGAAACCAGACCCAAGACTGACTGTGATTTCTGTGTGCTCTTAAGGGAAATTGTACTTTGCTGTGTGTGTACTTGCCATCCCTCCAATGTGCATGTCCCTCACTGGTGCTAGTGGTGAGGACTGAGGCTCCTTGATTACTGGGCAAGTGCAGGGGCATCACAGAGGCAATGTCAGAGGAGGAGCTATGGGTGCCCTCCTTTTCATTGAGGTCAGTGTATTTGGTGAGGTATTCATCAGGGGAATCAACATGCTTCCTCTTACACCTACTGTTAAGATGTCCCTCCCTAGCCAGAGAGTCGAGAGGAGACCCAGAAGAAACAGGTGGTCCTGAATGTTGGGACACCAGGGAACTGGAAGAGGTGGCCTGTCCCACAGACAGATGACACACATCCACAGACCTAGAACAAGTAAGGGGTAGAATCCAAAGCCACTGCCAACAGTCCCCTCTCCAAGTGGGAGAAAAACTTTTCCAGAGAGTCAAAAGTTGGGGCCAAAGCTGAACAACCAGACCCAGCACTCATATGATCCAAGAACATGAATGAAAAAAACAGTATCTGGTGAGATCCAACCATCTCCACTCCTGAGATCATGGCCGAACTGTTGAGTGCCGAAGCTCCTAGGGGCAGGGACAACTCCTAATCCTGAGGGTAGACCCTGACCATGGAGCCACAGCCTAGAACCCTCGACTCTAGCAACTCCGAAGTACAAAAACGCTAAGGAAGGAGTCAGCACCCGTAGAGGCCAGGTTGTTTGAAATAACAGTGGGAATGGCAGTGCACCTGGTCCTAAATACCCTGAAGCCAAACGGACTGGGGCAGGGGAAGCAATGGTTGAAGCTGAAACTTCAGGAAATTGATATTTGTGAGACATATTTAAGCTCTTAGAGTATTGGCATATGTATTTGGTGACACTGTACAGGCCACTCCTAAACAGCCTTGAAAGTCTTGGTCACACTCAACATTTGGATAATGGTAAAATTACACAGCAAGATTTAGCACCCTTTGGTAAGGACCTTAAAAGTAGTTGATAAGTAGTGGTTGGTGGTAGCTGGTTATCTGGGCAGAAGGGGGCATAACTAGTAAACCTGTGCCAGCCTTTCCCAGATGTTAGTTTGTGTATAAATCAAATCTCAAAGTATGTGTGTGTCATCTACTTGGGCAGGGACATGAAGTATTGGTTGGATAGAGAGAGTGCTGGAGGTTTTGACTTGGCCACTCACCTGAGATCTAAACCCTATAGCTGTGCCAGTTGGAAGTCTTATTGGGATCTGGAGAAACAGAAACCAGCCCCCAGACTGTGACCTCTATGTGTTCTTAAGGTAAATTGTACTTTACTGTGTGTGTACTTGTCATCCTTCCAATGTGTATGTCCCTTACTGGTGCTAGTGGTGAGGATTGAGGCTCCTTGATGATTGGGCCAGTGCAGGGGTGTCACATATTAATTGGGGGCAGTGGTGGTATATCCACATCACATATTAATTGGTTGACAGTGGTGAGTTAGCCACATCACATATTAATTGGCTTGTAGTGGGGTGGATACTGAATTCTTGTAGCCTGTGTACAGTGGTCACTGAAGGTGTTTGTACTCTCAATCAGTCACGCAGTAAACATTCAGAGTTTATATAGCTGACAAGGAGCCAATTGGCTGAGATGTGGCAGGTTAAAGGACTGGTGTATGCTAACCTAACTAAAGCAGACATGATTGCAGCTTTAGTCACAGATGCATCACAGAATAGCAATCAACAAGACAATCAGACTGGCTGTGAAGATGTACAACTCTCAGAAAAAGGACAGCTCAACCTTCCACAGAGGACTTAAAAATCCATCTGGAGTTAAAGAGACTTGAGTTGGAAGCCAAACGTTTGGAAATGGAGGCAGCAGAAAGACTGAGGCATTTAGAGACTGAGGAAAATGAGAAACTGCAACATCTGAAGGCTGAGGAAAATGAGAAACTGCGACAACTGGAAACTGAGAAGGAGAGGCAGAGACAACATGAAAAGGAGATGCTGACTCTTTGCCAGAGTCATGGAGGTAATGGGGGAGTAACCGAACCCAGAAGCAACAAAGGTCAGTAAATTTCTATCACAATTTACAGAGGGGGATAATTTTGATAGTTTCATTCATATGCTTGAAAGGGTATGTAAACAGTATAACGTTGACCAAGGGCACGGTTCCTGAACCCCTTACTCCACGGTAAAGCTGTAACCGCTATTTTTGAACTATCTGATACTGACTATTTAACTTATAATTCAGTCAAAATGTGTCTGCTACAATATTTTAAGTTAACACCTGAAGCTTATAGGAAAAAGTTTTTGTGAGCATAGATGCAAGGCATATGAAAGTGTGTGTGAATATGTTGCTGAACTAAACACTTATTTTCATAGGAGGGTGAGTGGATGTCATGCCACCACCTTTGAAGGGCTGGCATACCTTTTGGTGAGGGAACAAGCCCTTAGCACTTTCTCTGAGGACATGAGGATCTGGTTAGCTGATAGACAATGCAATACTGCAAATGAGCTGGGGAAGAAAAGAGACCTATACCTAGCAAGCAGGGCATCACTGCATAGGAAAAGGTGCTGCTCATGGGTCTGATGGCGCCCGTGGTGGGCAGCCCAGACTGCCCCAACAGAGTCCACCAGTAGCAGGAGAAGCCACTAGTCCAGGACCAAGGTTAAATGTTTTAAATGCAACCAGCTTGGGGTCATGTATCATATAGATGTCCACGGAGGCAAGGTGGGGAACAAAAGTTGGGAGAGCCAATAAGTGGGAATAACAAAATGCCGAGAGTAAGCTGTCTCAAGACAACAAGGGTACCAAACTACCACAAGAGGTTATATCCTATCTTAATGAATGGGAAAGAGGCCATAACTAAGAGAGACACAGCCTCTGACCTAATCATTGTGAAGCCTGCAATGGTTACAGAGGAGCACTACTTGCTTGGGCAGTCTACTCCAGTCAAAGATTTAGGGCGGGACCCCATTCCAAATACCTTTGGCTAGGGTTCACTTTGACTGGAAGACTGGAAAAGGAAGCCAGCAAGTAGGTGTGTTTGAGGATATCCCTGCAGATGTCCTGATAGGGAATGATTTTGATAATGCAGTACCCTGTGTGCATGCAGTTACATGCAGTCAGGCTTAGAGACAAACATGTGAGTCTGGTAGCCTGGGGGAGACCCAGACATACTGCACACTTGCAGCCAGGACTGGTGAGGTTGTTACCTCAGGGAGGGAGCTATCCTGTAGCAGTGAGACTGAAGGTGAGCCACAGCTGCCTGTGTGTACTGATTTTCCCTTGGACAGAGTGATTGCAAGGGCAGAGGAGAGTAGTAGTACCCAGGCTGACAGTGAGGCACCGCTGTCAGAGGGATACCAGACTTCCTGTGGAAGGGGAGCAGGGAAGGGTTACAAAGAGAGAGTTCAGATAGGTTCAGCTCTCAGACCCTACATTACAAGGTCTAAAGGAGGTAGCTAGTGAGGCACCTGATTCTCAAAGGAAGGAGGAATCTCTATACTGGGACAAAGGGTTACTCAATATAAAGTGGACCCATGAGGGAGAGCTAGAGGGTGAGAGAATACAGCAGTTGGCTGTGCCCAGAGCCTACTGTCTGGCACTTCTAGCCATAGCCCATGATATTCCCTTTGCAGGTCATATGGGCATAAAACTTTCAAAGAGACACATTATGCAGAACTTCTATTGGCCTGGGATTTCCAGAGATGTAACAGGGTACTGCAGGACCTGTGAGCACTGCCAATAGGTAGGCAAGGCAGGAGACAAGGTGAAAGCTCATTTGATGCCTTTGCCTATGATTGAGAAGCCATTTCAGAGGGTAGCTATGGATATTGTGGGGCCTCTCAGTACCCAAAGTTCCATAGGGAAAAAGTATATCTTAGTGGTAGATTATGCTACCAGATACCCTGAGGCAGTATCTCTGTCCCCCATTGAGGCAGAAAAGGTGGCAAATGCTTTGTTAGAGATTGGTAGGTTTCCCAAAAAAATAATGACAGAGGTGCCAATTTCATGTCAGACCTACTGGCTTGTCTGTGGAAGTACTGTGATGTGAAGCACCTAAAGACCACCCCATACCATCCCCAGACTAATGATCTTGTTGAGAGGTTAAATTCTACACTCAAGATGATGCTACGGGCATTTGCAGACCAGTTTAAGAGGGACTGGGACAAATATCTGCCCCATCTGTTGCTTGCTTACAGAGCCAAAAAAAAAAGAGCCATAAAGATGAGAGAGGACTATTGAGGATAGAAATTATGTACAGTTACTATTATGCAAGAATCCAGACGCAAGAACACAGAAGACAGACAAAAAGATTGAGACAGAAATTAGAGGAAAGAAAAACTGTCAGAAGCTTCAAATAAAAAGTTGTATTCACTAATACAACAGACTTAGGAAAAACATTATACAGACTAAGAAACCTTGGGTTGCTTGGAAAAGATGCATCTGAGGAAGTTAAAAAAATATAAAGAACAAAATATAGAGATTTTTGAAAGGTATAAAAAAGAAATATGGACATGGGAAAGAAAAGGATTGGATATGGTGCAATATTTATGCAAAGGAGAAAGCCACATTAATCAACACAAAAAAGCATCCCTAAGAGTAATACAAAGGAATCCAGATATGGAAAATTTCACAATACAAAAAATGAGATCACAAACAGGGAAAGCATAACAGAATATTAGTAAAACAGAAGTTAAAAAATAGAAGGCGAAGTTATGGAATTCCTGTGATGAAAAGGATTTAGTATAGAAAGTTTTATCACACCATGATGGAACAATGAGTTTCCTAATTAAGGAGAAACAGGAGGAGAATGTGGCAAAGGAAGATGCTCTGGAACTTTCTGCGGAATGCCCGCAGGAAATGGAGAACAAAGAATGTGCTCTCAATTTAGAAGAAAATGATCTAAAAGAAGAGTTGCTTGACTTAATAGAGACAGAGAAATATTAAGATCAATGAAATAAATACACTACGGAAAAATCAATAAAACCCAAAAAGTTAGAAGTTTGATAAAACAAATGAAGAGAGTAATTAAGACTGTTCATAGAAAATCATGCAACATAACAAAAGTAAATAGGACATATTACTGTGCAGCTAAATTAATAACAGATAAAGTCTTAGCACAAAAACACAGAGCAGTAAGGGAAAGGAAAGAGAAAAATCAAATGTATCATAGAAGTATCGAATAGAGAAAACTAAAGCAATTAAGACAAGTATCACTGTTAGAAGAGTAAAGAAGAGGGAACAGATCAACAAAAATACTCAAAGATATATGTGATAAAACCAATGAGCAGTATCAAAACAGATGAGGATCTATATTGCACTATGGCAAATAAACTAAAATATCAGTACAGGCAGAAAAACGTAGAAGATATGCAGATAAATATAAAAGAAAAGTACAAAGTAATTTATT